>NW_028123133.1:0-236004 GCF_965194805.1 Balaenoptera borealis | reverse complement strand
GCAGCCATAGTGTGTTTTCTAAACGTGTGACTCTGTTCTGTTTTGTAATTCAGTTCAAGGGTAGCGGTTTTACATTCCCTCTATAAGTGATATCTTATGATAAGTGTCGTTTTCTGTGTGGCTTATTTCACTTAGAATCGTCGTACCTAAATCCACTCATCATGCTGCTACTAGCCTTATGACGTTGATTTCATGGCTGAGTGATATTCCATTGTACAAAAGGACCACAACTTCTTTTATCCATTTTTCTCTTCCTGGGATATTTAAGGTGTAACGAAGTGGAGGTTCTTGTCAACAGAGCAGCCCTAAACTTTGGGGTGCCTGTGCCTTGCTGATTTTTAGTTTTCCCAATTATACGCCCGTGAGAGGAAGTGCCCTATGCTCTCTAAGCTGAGTGTTTTCGATGTTTCAGGACACACCGTACACTTCTGCAGAGTGGCTGTTGGCAATTTACATCCCGCCCATCAGCGTAGCAAGGCTCCCGTTTCTCCATGGCCCGTCCTGCATTTCTGGTTTTGACACTTTATTCAGCATGGCCCTTTTGACCGATGGGAAGCGAGACTTCTTTGTAGCGCTGATTTGCCTTTCCAGGTTGCTTGGTTGGCCAAAAAGGGCGTATGCGTTTTTTCCTGAATATATTCAGGAAAAAACGCATACGCCCTTTTTGGCCAAGGGCATCATTGTCGAGGTTTTGCCGCTTTTCCCGTGCTTTAAAGGCGATTCGAATCTTCCTCCTGAAATCTGTTTCCTGCAATTCTGCCTTGCTTTCAAATCCTCTTTGTTGTCTTCCGTCAATATATTTGTGGACGAGAGTTATCATTTATAACTCTGCAGGTTTGTGAATTGCAGTGCCCCTGAGCTCCATTTTTCAACTCGCTTTCTTGGGAGCTGGCCGCAAAAGCGCAGGATTGCTTCAGGCCCTATTCTGGTCCCGGGCGGCAGGCTGAGCCTGTGGTTAATTCTTCTTCCTGATGGGAAAATAGAGTGACCTGTGCCTGTCCCAACACCTAGAGCTAGTGTCTCATTGGTTCCCCCTCTTCCCGTTCATCCTCAGGACAAATTGCAACCTGTACGGAACAGGAGGTTAAAGGTGCTGATTCTCCAAGGAGGGAGATTGCTAGTAAAGCGGCTGGAATGGCGAACCCGAGCACAAGGAGATGAGAAATGAGGTGCGTGTTAGAAACCTTTCCCGATCACACGGTGTACCATCTTCTGGGATTCTCATGCATGTTTTCGATGTAGGAAGATGCCCTTGAACCTGGAGATTTGGGACCCATGGGATGGGTACCACGCAGTATTACTCTAAAGGGTCTGCGTTTGCTCACCCAACCTCACCAAACCTCTCAGCCCCAAGAGTGTCCACCCTTATGCCTCAATCAGCTGTGGGTCTAGATATGGTCAATCCAGGTGGCATCACAGCCCTTGAACGAATTTTGTAAGAATTTCTCTCTCTTTCACTGTCTTTGTTTCACGGGTTTTTAAAAGTAATGGATTTTTATAAAGGGGTTTAGCTGTTTTTTACTGCTGTGTTTATGCCGCTTTACACCCACTTGACTCACATACAGAGAGATATCAATACATAGGTTTTAAGATTCTTACTAGTCAGATATATTCTTGGGCGGTGAATAGGGGGTGTTGAGTCCAGATCACTGAGCAAAGAGTAGGTCTTGTCTATTACATATTGGGTTTATGGAACGGTCTCTGAGCTAATTTGAAACCCTTGTTTTATGCATCACCCCACCTCACCTTTCCCGTTAAGCAGCCATAGTGTGTTTTCTAAACGTGTGACTCTGTTCTGTTTTGTAATTCAGTTCAAGGGTAGCGATTTTTACATTCCCTCTATAAGTGATATCTTATGATAAGTGTCTTTTTCTGTGTGACTTATTTCACTTAGAATCGTCGTACCTAAATCCACTCATCATGCTGCTACTAGCCTTATGACGTTGATTTCATGGCTGAGTGATATTCCATTGTACAAAAGGACCACAACTTCTTTATCCATTTTTCTCTTTCCTGGGATATTTAAGGTGTAACGAAGTGGAGGTTCTTGTCAACAGAGCAGCCCTAAACTTTGGGGTGCCTGTGCCTTGCTGATTTTTAGTTTTCCCAATTTATACGCCCGTGAGTGGAAGTGCCCTATGCTCTCTAAGCTGAGTGTTTTCGATGTTTCAGGACACACCGTACACTTCTGCAGAGTGGCTGTTGGCAATTTACATCCCGCCCATCAGCGTAGCAAGGCTCCCGTTTCTCCATGGCCTGTCCTGCATTTCTGGTTTTGACACTTTATTCAGCATGGCCCTTTTGACCGATGGGAAGCGAGACTTCTTTGTAGCGCTGATTTGCCTTTCCAGGTTGCTTGGTTGGCCAAAAAGGGCGTATGCGTTTTTTCCTGAATATATTCAGAAAAAAACGCTTACGCCCTTTTTGGCCAAGGGCATCATTGTCGAGGTTTTGCCGCTTTTCCCGTGCTTTAAAGGCGATTCGAATCTTCCTCCTGAAATCTGTTTCCTGCAATTCTGCCTTGCTTTCAAATCCTCTTTGTTGTCTTCCGTCAATATATTTGTGGACGAGAGTTATCATTTATAACTCTGCAGGTTTGTGAATTGCAGTTCCCCTGAGCTCCATTTTTCAACTCGCTTTCTTGGGAGCTGGCCGCAAAAGCGCAGGATTGCTTCAGGCCCTATTCTGGTCCCGGGCGGCAGGCTGAGCCTGTGGTTAATTCTTCTTCCTGATGGGAAAATAGAGTGACCTGTGTCTGTCCCCACACCTAGAGCTAGTGTCTCATTGGTTCCCCCTCTTCCCGTTCATCCTCAGGACAAATTGCAACCTGTACGGAACAGGAGGTTAAAGGTGCTGATTCTCCAAGGAGGGAGATTGCTAGTAAAGCGGCTGGAATGGCGAACCCGAGCACAAGGAGATGAGAAATGAGGTGCGTGTTAGAAACCTTTCCCGATCACACGGTGTACCATCTTCTGGGATTCTCATGCATGTTTTCGATGTAGGAAGATGCCCTTGAACCTGGAGATTTGGGACCCATGGGATGGGTACCACGCAGTATTACTCTAAAGGGTCTGCGTTTGCTCACCCAACCTCACCAAACCTCTCAGCCCCAAGAGTGTCCACCCTTATGCCTCAATCAGCTGTGGGTCTAGATATGGTCAATCCAGGTGGCATCACAGCCCTTGAACGAATTTTGTAAGAATTTCTCTCTCTTTCACTGTCTTTGTTTCACGGGTTTTTAAAAGTAATTGATTTTTATAAAGGGGTTTAGCTGTTTTTTACTGCTGTGTTTATGCCGCTTTACACCCACTTGACTCACATACAGAGAGATATCAAATACATAGGTTTTAAGATTCTTACTAGTCAGATATATTCTTGGGCGGTGAATAGGGGTTTTGAGTCCAGATCACTGAGCAAGGAGTAGGTCTTGTCTATTACATATTGGGTTTATGGAACGGTCTCTGAGCTAATTTGAAACCCTTGTTTTATGCATCACCCCACCTCACCTTTCCCGTTAAGCAGCCATAGTGTGTTTTCTAAACGTGTGACTCTGTTCTGTTTTGTAATTCAGTTCAAGGGTAGCGGTTTTACATTCCCTCTATAAGTGATATCTTATGATAAGTGTCGTTTTCTGTGTGGCTTATTTCACTTAGAATCGTCGTACCTAAATCCACTCATCATGCTGCTACTAGCCTTATGACGTTGATTTCATGGCTGAGTGATATTCCATTGTACAAAAGGACCACAACTTCTTTATCCATTTTTCTCTTTCCTGGGATATTTAAGGTGTAACGAAGTGGAGGTTCTTGTCAACAGAGCAGCCCTAAACTTTGGGGTGCCTGTGCCTTGCTGATTTTTAGTTTTCCCAATTTATACGCCCGTGAGAGGAAGTGCCCTATGCTCTCTAAGCTGAGTGTTTTCGATGTTTCAGGACACACCGTACACTTCTGCAGAGTGGCTGTTGGCAATTTACATCCCGCCCATCAGCGTAGCAAGGCTCCCGTTTCTCCATGGCCCGTCCTGCATTTCTGGTTTTGACACTTTATTCAGCATGGCCCTTTTGACCGATGGGAAGCGAGACTTCTTTGTAGCGCTGATTTGCCTTTCCAGGTTGCTTGGTTGGCCAAAAAGGGCGTATGCGTTTTTTTCCTGAATATATTCAGGAAAAAACGCATACGCCCTTTTTGGCCAAGGGCATCATTGTCGAGGTTTTGCCGCTTTTCCCGTGCTTTAAAGGCGATTCGAATCTTCCTCCTGAAATCTGTTTCCTGCAATTCTGCCTTGCTTTCAAATCCTCTTTGTTGTCTTCCGTCAATATATTTGTGGACGAGAGTTATCATTTATAACTCTGCAGGTTTGTGAATTGCAGTGCCCCTGAGCTCCATTTTTCAACTCGCTTTCTTGGGAGCTGGCCGCAAAAGCGCAGGATTGCTTCAGGCCCTATTCTGGTCCCGGGCGGCAGGCTGAGCCTGTGGTTAATTCTTCTTCCTGATGGGAAAATAGAGTGACCTGTGCCTGTCCCAACACCTAGAGCTAGTGTCTCATTGGTTCCCCCTCTTCCCGTTCATCCTCAGGACAAATTGCAACCTGTACGGAACAGGAGGTTAAAGGTGCTGATTCTCCAAGGGAGGGAGATTGCTAGTAAAGCGGCTGGAATGGCGAACCCGAGCACAAGGAGATGAGAAATGAGGTGCGTGTTAGAAACCTTTCCCGATCACACGGTGTACCATCTTCTGGGATTCTCATGCATGTTTTCGATGTAGGAAGATGCCCTTGAACCTGGAGATTTGGGACCCATGGGATGGGTACCACGCAGTATTACTCTAAAGGGTCTGCGTTTGCTCACCCAACCTCACCAAACCTCTCAGCCCCAAGAGTGTCCACCCTTATGCCTCAATCAGCTGTGGGTCTAGATATGGTCAATCCAGGTGGCATCACAGCCCTTGAACGAATTTTGTAAGAATTTCTCTCTCTTTCACTGTCTTTGTTTCACGGGTTTTTAAAAGTAATGGATTTTTATAAAGGGGTTTAGCTGTTTTTTACTGCTGTGTTTATGCCGCTTTACACCCACTTGACTCACATACAGAGAGATATCAATACATAGGTTTTAAGATTCTTACTAGTCAGATATATTCTTGGGCGGTGAATAGGGGGTTTTGAGTCCAGATCACTGAGCAAGGAGTAGGTCTTGTCTATTACATATTGGGTTTATGGAACGGTCTCTGAGCTAATTTGAAACCCTTGTTTTATGCATCACCCCACCTCACCTTTCCCGTTAAGCAGCCATAGTGTGTTTTCTAAACGTGTGACTCTGTTCTGTTTTGTAATTCAGTTCAAGGGTAGCGGTTTTACATTCCCTCTATAAGTGATATCTTATGATAAGTGTCGTTTTCTGTGTGGCTTATTTCACTTAGAATCGTCGTACCTAAATCCACTCATCATGCTGCTACTAGCCTTATGACGTTGATTTCATGGCTGAGTGATATTCCATTGTACAAAAGGACCACAACTTCTTTATCCATTTTTCTCTTTCCTGGGATATTTAAGGTGTAACGAAGTGGAGGTTCTTGTCAACAGAGCAGCCCTAACTTTGGGGTGCCTGTGCCTTGCTGATTTTTAGTTTTCCCAATTTATACGCCCGTGAGAGGAAGTGCCCTATGCTCTCTAAGCTGAGTGTTTTCGATGTTTCAGGACACACCGTACACTTCTGCAGAGTGGCTGTTGGCAATTTACATCCCGCCCATCAGCGTAGCAAGGCTCCCGTTTCTCCATGGCCCGTCCTGCATTTCTGGTTTTGACACTTTATTCAGCATGGCCCTTTTGACCGATGGGAAGCGAGACTTCTTTGTAGCGCTGATTTGCCTTTCCAGGTTGCTTGGTTGGCCAAAAAGGGCGTATGCGTTTTTTCCTGAATATATTCAGGAAAAAACGCATACGCCCTTTTTGGCCAAGGGCATCATTGTCGAGGTTTGCCGCTTTTCCCGTGCTTTAAAGGCGATTCGAATCTTCCTCCTGAAATCTGTTTCCTGCAATTCTGCCTTGCTTTCAAATCCTCTTTGTTGTCTTCCGTCAATATATTTGTGGACGAGAGTTATCATTTATAACTCTGCAGGTTTGTGAATTGCAGTGCCCCTGAGCTCCATTTTTCAACTCGCTTTCTTGGGAGCTGGCCGCAAAAGCGCAGGATTGCTTCAGGCCCTATTCTGGTCCCGGGCGGCAGGCTGAGCCTGTGGTTAATTCTTCTTCCTGATGGGAAAATAGAGTGACCTGTGCCTGTCCCAACACCTAGAGCTAGTGTCTCATTGGTTCCCCCTCTTCCCGTTCATCCTCAGGACAAATTGCAACCTGTACGGAACAGGAGGTTAAAGGTGCTGATTCTCCAAGGAGGGAGATTGCTAGTAAAGCGGCTGGAATGGCGAACCCGAGCACAAGGAGATGAGAAATGAGGTGCGTGTTAGAAACCTTTCCCGATCACACGGTGTACCATCTTCTGGGATTCTCATGCATGTTTTCGATGTAGGAAGATGCCCTTGAACCTGGAGATTTGGGACCCATGGGATGGGTACCACGCAGTATTACTCTAAAGGGTCTGCGTTTGCTCACCCAACCTCACCAAACCTCTCAGCCCCAAGAGTGTCCACCCTTATGCCTCAATCAGCTGTGGGTCTAGATATGGTCAATCCAGGTGGCATCACAGCCCTTGAACGAATTTTGTAAGAATTTCTCTCTCTTTCACTGTCTTTGTTTCACGGGTTTTTAAAAGTAATGGATTTTTATAAAGGGGTTTAGCTGTTTTTTACTGCTGTGTTTATGCCGCTTTACACCCACTTGACTCACATACAGAGAGATATCAATACATAGGTTTTAAGATTCTTACTAGTCAGATATATTCTTGGGCGGTGAATAGGGGGTGTTGAGTCCAGATCACTGAGCAAAGAGTAGGTCTTGTCTATTACATATTGGGTTTATGGAACGGTCTCTGAGCTAATTTGAAACCCTTGTTTTATGCATCACCCCACCTCACCTTTCCCGTTAAGCAGCCATAGTGTGTTTTCTAAACGTGTGACTCTGTTCTGTTTTGTAATTCAGTTCAAGGGTAGCGATTTTTACATTCCCTCTATAAGTGATATCTTATGATAAGTGTCTTTTTCTGTGTGACTTATTTCACTTAGAATCGTCGTACCTAAATCCACTCATCATGCTGCTACTAGCCTTATGACGTTGATTTTCATGGCTGAGTGATATTCCATTGTACAAAAGGACCACAACTTCTTTATCCATTTTTCTCTTTCCTGGGATATTTAAGGTGTAACGAAGTGGAGGTTCTTGTCAACAGAGCAGCCCTAAACTTTGGGGTGCCTGTGCCTTGCTGATTTTTAGTTTTCCCAATTTATACGCCCGTGAGTGGAAGTGCCCTATGCTCTCTAAGCTGAGTGTTTTCGATGTTTCAGGACACACCGTACACTTCTGCAGAGTGGCTGTTGGCAATTTACATCCCGCCCATCAGCGTAGCAAGGCTCCCGTTTCTCCATGGCCTGTCCTGCATTTCTGGTTTTGACACTTTATTCAGCATGGCCCTTTTGACCGATGGGAAGCGAGACTTCTTTGTAGCGCTGATTTGCCTTTCCAGGTTGCTTGGTTGGCCAAAAAGGGCGTATGCGTTTTTTCCTGAATATATTCAGAAAAAAACGCTTACGCCCTTTTTGGCCAAGGGCATCATTGTCGAGGTTTTGCCGCTTTTCCCGTGCCTTTAAAGGCGATTCGAATCTTCCTCCTGAAATCTGTTTCCTGCAATTCTGCCTTGCTTTCAAATCCTCTTTGTTGTCTTCCGTCAATATATTTGTGGACGAGAGTTATCATTTATAACTCTGCAGGTTTGTGAATTGCAGTTCCCCTGAGCTCCATTTTTCAACTCGCTTTCTTGGGAGCTGGCCGCAAAAGCGCAGGATTGCTTCAGGCCCTATTCTGGTCCCGGGCGGCAGGCTGAGCCTGTGGTTAATTCTTCTTCCTGATGGGAAAATAGAGTGACCTGTGTCTGTCCCCACACCTAGAGCTAGTGTCTCATTGGTTCCCCCTCTTCCCGTTCATCCTCAGGACAAATTGCAACCTGTACGGAACAGGAGGTTAAAGGTGCTGATTCTCCAAGGAGGGAGATTGCTAGTAAAGCGGCTGGAATGGCGAACCCGAGCACAAGGAGATGAGAAATGAGGTGCGTGTTAGAAACCTTTCCCGATCACACGGTGTACCATCTTCTGGGATTCTCATGCATGTTTTCGATGTAGGAAGATGCCCTTGAACCTGGAGATTTGGGACCCATGGGATGGGTACCACGCAGTATTACTCTAAAGGGTCTGCGTTTGCTCACCCAACCTCACCAAACCTCTCAGCCCCAAGAGTGTCCACCCTTATGCCTCAATCAGCTGTGGGTCTAGATATGGTCAATCCAGGTGGCATCACAGCCCTTGAACGAATTTTGTAAGAATTTCTCTCTCTTTCACTGTCTTTGTTTCACGGGTTTTTAAAAGTAATTGATTTTTATAAAGGGGTTTAGCTGTTTTTTACTGCTGTGTTTATGCCGCTTTACACCCACTTGACTCACATACAGAGAGATATCAATACATAGGTTTTAAGATTCTTACTAGTCAGATATATTCTTGGGCGGTGAATAGGGGGTTTTGAGTCCAGATCACTGAGCAAGGAGTAGGTCTTGTCTATTACATATTGGGTTTATGGAACGGTCTCTGAGCTAATTTGAAACCCTTGTTTTATGCATCACCCCACCTCACCTTTCCCGTTAAGCAGCCATAGTGAGTTTTCTAAACGTGTGACTCTGTTCTGTTTTGTAATTCAGTTCAAGGGTAGCGGTTTTACATTCCCTCTATAAGTGATATCTTATGATAAGTGTCGTTTTCTGTGTGGCTTATTTCACTTAGAATCGTCGTACCTAAATCCACTCATCATGCTGCTACTAGCCTTATGACGTTGATTTCATGGCTGAGTGATATTCCATTGTACAAAAGGACCACAACTTCTTTATCCATTTTTCTCTTTCCTGGGATATTTAAGGTGTAACGAAGTGGAGGTTCTTGTCAACAGAGCAGCCCTAAACTTTGGGGTGCCTGTGCCTTGCTGATTTTTAGTTTTCCCAATTTATACGCCCGTGAGAGGAAGTGCCCTATGCTCTCTAAGCTGAGTGTTTTCGATGTTTCAGGACACACCGTACACTTCTGCAGAGTGGCTGTTGGCAATTTACATCCCGCCCATCAGCGTAGCAAGGCTCCCGTTTCTCCATGGCCCGTCCTGCATTTCTGGTTTTGACACTTTATTCAGCATGGCCCTTTTGACCGATGGGAAGCGAGACTTCTTTGTAGCGCTGATTTGCCTTTCCAGGTTGCTTGGTTGGCCAAAAAGGGCGTATGCGTTTTTTCCTGAATATATTCAGGAAAAAACGCATACGCCCTTTTTGGCCAAGGGCATCATTGTCGAGGTTTTGCCGCTTTTCCCGTGCTTTAAAGGCGATTCGAATCTTCCTCCTGAAATCTGTTTCCTGCAATTCTGCCTTGCTTTCAAATCCTCTTTGTTGTCTTCCGTCAATATATTTGTGGACGAGAGTTATCATTTATAACTCTGCAGGTTTGTGAATTGCAGTGCCCCTGAGCTCCATTTTTCAACTCGCTTTCTTGGGAGCTGGCCGCAAAAGCGCAGGATTGCTTCAGGCCCTATTCTGGTCCCGGGCGGCAGGCTGAGCCTGTGGTTAATTCTTCTTCCTGATGGGAAAATAGAGTGACCTGTGCCTGTCCCAACACCTAGAGCTAGTGTCTCATTGGTTCCCCCTCTTCCCGTTCATCCTCAGGACAAATTGCAACCTGTACGGAACAGGAGGTTAAAGGTGCTGATTCTCCAAGGAGGGAGATTGCTAGTAAAGCGGCTGGAATGGCGAACCCGAGCACAAGGAGATGAGAAATGAGGTGCGTGTTAGAAACCTTTCCCGATCACACGGTGTACCATCTTCTGGGATTCTCATGCATGTTTTCGATGTAGGAAGATGCCCTTGAACCTGGAGATTTGGGACCCATGGGATGGGTACCACGCAGTATTACTCTAAAGGGTCTGCGTTTGCTCACCCAACCTCACCAAACCTCTCAGCCCCAAGAGTGTCCACCCTTATGCCTCAATCAGCTGTGGGTCTAGATATGGTCAATCCAGGTGGCATCACAGCCCTTGAACGAATTTTGTAAGAATTTCTCTCTCTTTCACTGTCTTTGTTTCACGGGTTTTTAAAAGTAATTGATTTTTATAAAGGGGTTTAGCTGTTTTTTACTGCTGTGTTTATGCCGCTTTACACCCACTTGACTCACATACAGAGAGATATCAATACATAGGTTTTAAGATTCTTACTAGTCAGATATATTCTTGGGCGGTGAATAGGGGGTTTTGAGTCCAGATCACTGAGCAAGGAGTAGGTCTTGTCTATTACATATTGGGTTTATGGAACGGTCTCTGAGCTAATTTGAAACCCTTGTTTTATGCATCACCCCACCTCACCTTTCCCGTTAAGCAGCCATAGTGTGTTTTCTAAACGTGTGACTCTGTTCTGTTTTGTAATTCAGTTCAAGGGTAGCGGTTTTACATTCCCTCTATAAGTGATATCTTATGATAAGTGTCGTTTTCTGTGTGGCTTATTTCACTTAGAATCGTCGTACCTAAATCCACTCATCATGCTGCTACTAGCCTTATGACGTTGATTTCATGGCTGAGTGATATTCCATTGTACAAAAGGACCACAACTTCTTTATCCATTTTTCTCTTTCCTGGGATATTTAAGGTGTAACGAAGTGGAGGTTCTTGTCAACAGAGCAGCCCTAAACTTTGGGGTGCCTGTGCCTTGCTGATTTTTAGTTTTCCCAATTTATACGCCCGTGAGAGGAAGTGCCCTATGCTCTCTAAGCTGAGTGTTTTCGATGTTTCAGGACACACCGTACACTTCTGCAGAGTGGCTGTTGGCAATTTACATCCCGCCCATCAGCGTAGCAAGGCTCCCGTTTCTCCATGGCCCGTCCTGCATTTCTGGTTTTGACACTTTATTCAGCATGGCCCTTTTGACCGATGGGAAGCGAGACTTCTTTGTAGCGCTGATTTGCCTTTCCAGGTTGCTTGGTTGGCCAAAAAGGGCGTATGCGTTTTTTCCTGAATATATTCAGGAAAAAACGCATACGCCCTTTTTGGCCAAGGGCATCATTGTCGAGGTTTTGCCGCTTTTCCCGTGCTTTAAAGGCGATTCGAATCTTCCTCCTGAAATCTGTTTCCTGCAATTCTGCCTTGCTTTCAAATCCTCTTTGTTGTCTTCCGTCAATATATTTGTGGACGAGAGTTATCATTTATAACTCTGCAGGTTTGTGAATTGCAGTGCCCCTGAGCTCCATTTTTCAACTCGCTTTCTTGGGAGCTGGCCGCAAAAGCGCAGGATTGCTTCAGGCCCTATTCTGGTCCCGGGCGGCAGGCTGAGCCTGTGGTTAATTCTTCTTCCTGATGGGAAAATAGAGTGACCTGTGCCTGTCCCAACACCTAGAGCTAGTGTCTCATTGGTTCCCCCTCTTCCCGTTCATCCTCAGGACAAATTGCAACCTGTACGGAACAGGAGGTTAAAGGTGCTGATTCTCCAAGGAGGGAGATTGCTAGTAAAGCGGCTGGAATGGCGAACCCGAGCACAAGGAGATGAGAAATGAGGTGCGTGTTAGAAACCTTTCCCGATCACACGGTGTACCATCTTCTGGGATTCTCATGCATGTTTTCGATGTAGGAAGATGCCCTTGAACCTGGAGATTTGGGACCCATGGGATGGGTACCACGCAGTATTACTCTAAAGGGTCTGCGTTTGCTCACCCAACCTCACCAAACCTCTCAGCCCCAAGAGTGTCCACCCTTATGCCTCAATCAGCTGTGGGTCTAGATATGGTCAATCCAGGTGGCATCACAGCCCTTGAACGAATTTTGTAAGAATTTCTCTCTCTTTCACTGTCTTTGTTTCACGGGTTTTTAAAAGTAATGGATTTTTATAAAGGGGTTTAGCTGTTTTTTACTGCTGTGTTTATGCCGCTTTACACCCACTTGACTCACATACAGAGAGATATCAATACATAGGTTTTAAGATTCTTACTAGTCAGATATATTCTTGGGCGGTGAATAGGGGGTGTTGAGTCCAGATCACTGAGCAAAGAGTAGGTCTTGTCTATTACATATTGGGTTTATGGAACGGTCTCTGAGCTAATTTGAAACCCTTGTTTTATGCATCACCCCACCTCACCTTTCCCGTTAAGCAGCCATAGTGTGTTTTCTAAACGTGTGACTCTGTTCTGTTTTGTAATTCAGTTCAAGGGTAGCGATTTTTACATTCCCTCTATAAGTGATATCTTATGATAAGTGTCTTTTTCTGTGTGACTTATTTCACTTAGAATCGTCGTACCTAAATCCACTCATCATGCTGCTACTAGCCTTATGACGTTGATTTCATGGCTGAGTGATATTCCATTGTACAAAAGGACCACAACTTCTTTATCCATTTTTCTCTTTCCTGGGATATTTAAGGTGTAACGAAGTGGAGGTTCTTGTCAACAGAGCAGCCCTAAACTTTGGGGTGCCTGTGCCTTGCTGATTTTTAGTTTTCCCAATTTATACGCCCGTGAGTGGAAGTGCCCTATGCTCTCTAAGCTGAGTGTTTTCGATGTTTCAGGACACACCGTACACTTCTGCAGAGTGGCTGTTGGCAATTTACATCCCGCCCATCAGCGTAGCAAGGCTCCCGTTTCTCCATGGCCTGTCCTGCATTTCTGGTTTTGACACTTTATTCAGCATGGCCCTTTTGACCGATGGGAAGCGAGACTTCTTTGTAGCGCTGATTTGCCTTTCCAGGTTGCTTGGTTGGCCAAAAAGGGCGTATGCGTTTTTTCCTGAATATATTCAGAAAAAAACGCTTACGCCCTTTTTGGCCAAGGGCATCATTGTCGAGGTTTTGCCGCTTTTCCCGTGCTTTAAAGGCGATTCGAATCTTCCTCCTGAAATCTGTTTCCTGCAATTCTGCCTTGCTTTCAAATCCTCTTTGTTGTCTTCCGTCAATATATTTGTGGACGAGAGTTATCATTTATAACTCTGCAGGTTTGTGAATTGCAGTTCCCCTGAGCTCCATTTTTCAACTCGCTTTCTTGGGAGCTGGCCGCAAAAGCGCAGGATTGCTTCAGGCCCTATTCTGGTCCCGGGCGGCAGGCTGAGCCTGTGGTTAATTCTTCTTCCTGATGGGAAAATAGAGTGACCTGTGTCTGTCCCCACACCTAGAGCTAGTGTCTCATTGGTTCCCCCTCTTCCCGTTCATCCTCAGGACAAATTGCAACCTGTACGGAACAGGAGGTTAAAGGTGCTGATTCTCCAAGGAGGGAGATTGCTAGTAAAGCGGCTGGAATGGCGAACCCGAGCACAAGGAGATGAGAAATGAGGTGCGTGTTAGAAACCTTTCCCGATCACACGGTGTACCATCTTCTGGGATTCTCATGCATGTTTTCGATGTAGGAAGATGCCCTTGAACCTGGAGATTTGGGACCCATGGGATGGGTACCACGCAGTATTACTCTAAAGGGTCTGCGTTTGCTCACCCAACCTCACCAAACCTCTCAGCCCCAAGAGTGTCCACCCTTATGCCTCAATCAGCTGTGGGTCTAGATATGGTCAATCCAGGTGGCATCACAGCCCTTGAACGAATTTTGTAAGAATTTCTCTCTCTTTCACTGTCTTTGTTTCACGGGTTTTTAAAAGTAATTGATTTTTATAAAGGGGTTTAGCTGTTTTTTACTGCTGTGTTTATGCCGCTTTACACCCACTTGACTCACATACAGAGAGATATCAATACATAGGTTTTAAGATTCTTACTAGTCAGATATATTCTTGGGCGGTGAATAGGGGGTTTTGAGTCCAGATCACTGAGCAAGGAGTAGGTCTTGTCTATTACATATTGGGTTTATGGAACGGTCTCTGAGCTAATTTGAAACCCTTGTTTTATGCATCACCCCACCTCACCTTTCCCGTTAAGCAGCCATAGTGAGTTTTCTAAACGTGTGACTCTGTTCTGTTTTGTAATTCAGTTCAAGGGTAGCGGTTTTACATTCCCTCTATAAGTGATATCTTATGATAAGTGTCGTTTTCTGTGTGGCTTATTTCACTTAGAATCGTCGTACCTAAATCCACTCATCATGCTGCTACTAGCCTTATGACGTTGATTTCATGGCTGAGTGATATTCCATTGTACAAAAGGACCACAACTTCTTTATCCATTTTTCTCTTTCCTGGGATATTTAAGGTGTAACGAAGTGGAGGTTCTTGTCAACAGAGCAGCCCTAAACTTTGGGGTGCCTGTGCCTTGCTGATTTTTAGTTTTCCCAATTTATACGCCCGTGAGAGGAAGTGCCCTATGCTCTCTAAGCTGAGTGTTTTCGATGTTTCAGGACACACCGTACACTTCTGCAGAGTGGCTGTTGGCAATTTACATCCCGCCCATCAGCGTAGCAAGGCTCCCGTTTCTCCATGGCCCGTCCTGCATTTCTGGTTTTGACACTTTATTCAGCATGGCCCTTTTGACCGATGGGAAGCGAGACTTCTTTGTAGCGCTGATTTGCCTTTCCAGGTTGCTTGGTTGGCCAAAAAGGGCGTATGCGTTTTTTCCTGAATATATTCAGGAAAAAACGCATACGCCCTTTTTGGCCAAGGGCATCATTGTCGAGGTTTTGCCGCTTTTCCCGTGCTTTAAAGGCGATTCGA
This sequence comes from Balaenoptera borealis, assembly GCF_965194805.1. Taxonomy (NCBI): domain Eukaryota; kingdom Metazoa; phylum Chordata; class Mammalia; order Artiodactyla; family Balaenopteridae; genus Balaenoptera; species Balaenoptera borealis. The sequence continues at coordinate 221,202 of NW_028123133.1, read as the reverse complement.
ATCTTCCTCCTGAAATCTGTTTCCTGCAATTCTGCCTTGCTTTCAAATCCTCTTTGTTGTCTTCCGTCAATATATTTGTGGACGAGAGTTATCATTTATAACTCTGCAGGTTTGTGAATTGCAGTGCCCCTGAGCTCCATTTTTCAACTCGCTTTCTTGGGAGCTGGCCGCAAAAGCGCAGGATTGCTTCAGGCCCTATTCTGGTCCCGGGCGGCAGGCTGAGCCTGTGGTTAATTCTTCTTCCTGATGGGAAAATAGAGTGACCTGTGCCTGTCCCAACACCTAGAGCTAGTGTCTCATTGGTTCCCCCTCTTCCCGTTCATCCTCAGGACAAATTGCAACCTGTACGGAACAGGAGGTTAAAGGTGCTGATTCTCCAAGGAGGGAGATTGCTAGTAAAGCGGCTGGAATGGCGAACCCGAGCACAAGGAGATGAGAAATGAGGTGCGTGTTAGAAACCTTTCCCGATCACACGGTGTACCATCTTCTGGGATTCTCATGCATGTTTTCGATGTAGGAAGATGCCCTTGAACCTGGAGATTTGGGACCCATGGGATGGGTACCACGCAGTATTACTCTAAAGGGTCTGCGTTTGCTCACCCAACCTCACCAAACCTCTCAGCCCCAAGAGTGTCCACCCTTATGCCTCAATCAGCTGTGGGTCTAGATATGGTCAATCCAGGTGGCATCACAGCCCTTGAACGAATTTTGTAAGAATTTCTCTCTCTTTCACTGTCTTTGTTTCACGGGTTTTTAAAAGTAATTGATTTTTATAAAGGGGTTTAGCTGTTTTTTACTGCTGTGTTTATGCCGCTTTACACCCACTTGACTCACATACAGAGAGATATCAATACATAGGTTTTAAGATTCTTACTAGTCAGATATATTCTTGGGCGGTGAATAGGGGGTGTTGAGTCCAGATCACTGAGCAAGGAGTAGGTCTTGTCTATTACATATTGGGTTTATGGAACGGTCTCTGAGCTAATTTGAAACCCTTGTTTTATGCATCACCCCACCTCACCTTTCCCGTTAAGCAGCCATAGTGTGTTTTCTAAACGTGTGACTCTGTTCTGTTTTGTAATTCAGTTCAAGGGTAGCGATTTTTACATTCCCTCTATAAGTGATATCTTATGATAAGTGTCTTTTTCTGTGTGACTTATTTCACTTAGAATCGTCGTACCTAAATCCACTCATCATGCTGCTACTAGCCTTATGACGTTGATTTCATGGCTGAGTGATATTCCATTGTACAAAAGGACCACAACTTCTTTATCCATTTTTCTCTTTCCTGGGATATTTAAGGTGTAACGAAGTGGAGGTTCTTGTCAACAGAGCAGCCCTAAACTTTGGGGTGCCTGTGCCTTGCTGATTTTTAGTTTTCCCAATTTATACGCCCGTGAGTGGAAGTGCCCTATGCTCTCTAAGCTGAGTGTTTTCGATGTTTCAGGACACACCGTACACTTCTGCAGAGTGGCTGTTGGCAATTTACATCCCGCCCATCAGCGTAGCAAGGCTCCCGTTTCTCCATGGCCTGTCCTGCATTTCTGGTTTTGACACTTTATTCAGCATGGCCCTTTTGACCGATGGGAAGCGAGACTTCTTTGTAGCGCTGATTTGCCTTTCCAGGTTGCTTGGTTGGCCAAAAAGGGCGTATGCGTTTTTTCCTGAATATATTCAGGAAAAAACGCATACGCCCTTTTTGGCCAAGGGCATCATTGTCGAGGTTTTGCCGCTTTTCCCGTGCTTTAAAGGCGATTCGAATCTTCCTCCTGAAATCTGTTTCCTGCAATTCTGCCTTGCTTTCAAATCCTCTTTGTTGTCTTCCGTCAATATATTTGTGGACGAGAGTTATCATTTATAACTCTGCAGGTTTGTGAATTGCAGTGCCCCTGAGCTCCATTTTTCAACTCGCTTTCTTGGGAGCTGGCCGCAAAAGCGCAGGATTGCTTCAGGCCCTATTCTGGTCCCGGGCGGCAGGCTGAGCCTGTGGTTAATTCTTCTTCCTGATGGGAAAATAGAGTGACCTGTGTCTGTCCCCACACCTAGAGCTAGTGTCTCATTGGTTCCCCCTCTTCCCGTTCATCCTCAGGACAAATTGCAACCTGTACGGAACAGGAGGTTAAAGGTGCTGATTCTCCAAGGAGGGAGATTGCTAGTAAAGCGGCTGGAATGGCGAACCCGAGCACAAGGAGATGAGAAATGAGGTGCGTGTTAGAAACCTTTCCCGATCACACGGTGTACCATCTTCTGGGATTCTCATGCATGTTTTCGATGTAGGAAGATGCCCTTGAACCTGGAGATTTGGGACCCATGGGATGGGTACCACGCAGTATTACTCTAAAGGGTCTGCGTTTGCTCACCCAACCTCACCAAACCTCTCAGCCCCAAGAGTGTCCACCCTTATGCCTCAATCAGCTGTGGGTCTAGATATGGTCAATCCAGGTGGCATCACAGCCCTTGAACGAATTTTGTAAGAATTTCTCTCTCTTTCACTGTCTTTGTTTCACGGGTTTTTAAAAGTAATTGATTTTTATAAAGGGGTTTAGCTGTTTTTTACTGCTGTGTTTATGCCGCTTTACACCCACTTGACTCACATACAGAGAGATATCAATACATAGGTTTTAAGATTCTTACTAGTCAGATATATTCTTGGGCGGTGAATAGGGGGTTTTGAGTCCAGATCACTGAGCAAGGAGTAGGTCTTGTCTATTACATATTGGGTTTATGGAACGGTCTCTGAGCTAATTTGAAACCCTTGTTTTATGCATCACCCCACCTCACCTTTCCCGTTAAGCAGCCATAGTGTGTTTTCTAAACGTGTGACTCTGTTCTGTTTTGTAATTCAGTTCAAGGGTAGCGGTTTTACATTCCCTCTATAAGTGATATCTTATGATAAGTGTCGTTTTCTGTGTGGCTTATTTCACTTAGAATCGTCGTACCTAAATCCACTCATCATGCTGCTACTAGCCTTATGACGTTGATTTCATGGCTGAGTGATATTCCATTGTACAAAAGGACCACAACTTCTTTATCCATTTTTCTCTTTCCTGGGATATTTAAGGTGTAACGAAGTGGAGGTTCTTGTCAACAGAGCAGCCCTAAACTTTGGGGTGCCTGTGCCTTGCTGATTTTTAGTTTTCCCAATTTATACGCCCGTGAGAGGAAGTGCCCTATGCTCTCTAAGCTGAGTGTTTTCGATGTTTCAGGACACACCGTACACTTCTGCAGAGTGGCTGTTGGCAATTTACATCCCGCCCATCAGCGTAGCAAGGCTCCCGTTTCTCCATGGCCCGTCCTGCATTTCTGGTTTTGACACTTTATTCAGCATGGCCCTTTTGACCGATGGGAAGCGAGACTTCTTTGTAGCGCTGATTTGCCTTTCCAGGTTGCTTGGTTGGCCAAAAAGGGCGTATGCGTTTTTTCCTGAATATATTCAGGAAAAAACGCATACGCCCTTTTTGGCCAAGGGCATCATTGTCGAGGTTTTGCCGCTTTTCCCGTGCTTTAAAGGCGATTCGAATCTTCCTCCTGAAATCTGTTTCCTGCAATTCTGCCTTGCTTTCAAATCCTCTTTGTTGTCTTCTGTCAATATATTTGTGGACGAGAGTTATCATTTATAACTCTGCAGGTTTGTGAATTGCAGTGCCCCTGAGCTCCATTTTTCAACTCGCTTTCTTGGGAGCTGGCCGCAAAAGCGCAGGATTGCTTCAGGCCCTATTCTGGTCCCGGGCGGCAGGCTGAGCCTGTGGTTAATTCTTCTTCCTGATGGGAAAATAGAGTGACCTGTGCCTGTCCCAACACCTAGAGCTAGTGTCTCATTGGTTCCCCCTCTTCCCGTTCATCCTCAGGACAAATTGCAACCTGTACGGAACAGGAGGTTAAAGGTGCTGATTCTCCAAGGAGGGAGATTGCTAGTAAAGCGGCTGGAATGGCGAACCCGAGCACAAGGAGATGAGAAATGAGGTGCGTGTTAGAAACCTTTCCCGATCACACGGTGTACCATCTTCTGGGATTCTCATGCATGTTTTCGATGTAGGAAGATGCCCTTGAACCTGGAGATTTGGGACCCATGGGATGGGTACCACGCAGTATTACTCTAAAGGGTCTGCGTTTGCTCACCCAACCTCACCAAACCTCTCAGCCCCAAGAGTGTCCACCCTTATGCCTCAATCAGCTGTGGGTCTAGATATGGTCAATCCAGGTGGCATCACAGCCCTTGAACGAATTTTGTAAGAATTTCTCTCTCTTTCACTGTCTTTGTTTCACGGGTTTTTAAAAGTAATTGATTTTTATAAAGGGGTTTAGCTGTTTTTTACTGCTGTGTTTATGCCGCTTTACACCCACTTGACTCACATACAGAGAGATATCAATACATAGGTTTTAAGATTCTTACTAGTCAGATATATTCTTGGGCGGTGAATAGGGGGTGTTGAGTCCAGATCACTGAGCAAGGAGTAGGTCTTGTCTATTACATATTGGGTTTATGGAACGGTATCTGAGCTAATTTGAAACCCTTGTTTTATGCATCACCCCACCTCACCTTTCCCGTTAAGCAGCCATAGTGTGTTTTCTAAACGTGTGACTCTGTTCTGTTTTGTAATTCAGTTCAAGGGTAACGATTTTTACATTCCCTCTATAAGTGATATCTTATGATAAGTGTATTTTTCTGTGTGACTTATTTCACTTAGAATCGTCGTACCTAAATCCACTCATCATGCTGCTACTAGCCTTATGACGTTGATTTCATGGCTGAGTGATATTCCATTGTACAAAAGGACCACAACTTCTTTATCCATTTTTCTCTTTCCTGGGATATTTAAGGTGTAACGAAGTGGAGGTTCTTGTCAACAGAGCAGCCCTAAACTTTGGGGTGCCTGTGCCTTGCTGATTTTTAGTTTTCCCAATTTATACGCCTGTGAGTGGAAGTGCCCTATGCTCTCTAAGCTGAGTGTTTTCGATGTTTCAGGACACACCGTACACTTCTGCAGAGTGGCTGTTGGCAATTTACATCCCGCCCATCAGCGTAGCAAGGCTCCCGTTTCTCCATGGCCTGTCCTGCATTTCTGGTTTTGACACTTTATTCAGCATGGCCCTTTTGACCGATGGGAAGCGAGACTTCTTTGTAGCGCTGATTTGCCTTTCCAGGTTGCTTGGTTGGCCAAAAAGGGCGTATGCGTTTTTTCCTGAATATATTCAGAAAAAAACGCTTACGCCCTTTTTGGCCAAGGGCATCATTGTCGAGGTTTTGCCGCTTTTCCCGTGCTTTAAAGGCGATTCGAATCTTCCTCCTGAAATCTGTTTCCTGCAATTCTGCCTTGCTTTCAAATCCTCTTTGTTGTCTTCCGTCAATATATTTGTGGACGAGAGTTATCATTTATAACTCTGCAGGTTTGTGAATTGCAGTGCCCCTGAGCTCCATTTTTCAACTCGCTTTCTTGGGAGCTGGCCGCAAAAGCGCAGGATTGCTTCAGGCCCTATTCTGGTCCCGGGCGGCAGGCTGAGCCTGTGGTTAATTCTTCTTCCTGATGGGAAAATAGAGTGACCTGTGTCTGTCCCCACACCTAGAGCTAGTGTCTCATTGGTTCCCCCTCTTCCCGTTCATCCTCAGGACAAATTGCAACCTGTACGGAACAGGAGGTTAAAGGTGCTGATTCTCCAAGGAGGGAGATTGCTAGTAAAGTGGCTGCAATGGCGAACCCGAGCACAAGGAGATGAGAAATGAGGTGCGTGTTAGAAACCTTTCCCGATCACACGGTGTACCATCTTCTGGGATTCTCATGCATGTTTTCGATGTAGGAAGATGCCCTTGAACCTGGAGATTTGGGACCCATGGGATGGGTACCACGCAGTATTACTCTAAAGGGTCTGCGTTTGCTCACCCAACCTCACCAAACCTCTCAGCCCCAAGAGTGTCCACCCTTATGCCTCAATCAGCTGTGGGTCTAGATATGGTCAATCCAGGTGGCATCACAGCCCTTGAACGAATTTTGTAAGAATTTCTCTCTCTTTCACTGTCTTTGTTTCACGGGTTTTTAAAAGTAATTGATTTTTATAAAGGGGTTTAGCTGTTTTTTACTGCTGTGTTTATGCCGCTTTACACCCACTTGACTCACATACAGAGAGATATCAATACATAGGTTTTAAGATTCTTACTAGTCAGATATATTCTTGGGCGGTGAATAGGGGTTTTGAGTCCAGATCACTGAGCAAGGAGTAGGTCTTGTCTATTACATATTGGGTTTATGGAACGGTCTCTGAGCTAATTTGAAACCCTTGTTTTATGCATCACCCCACCTCACCTTTCCCGTTAAGCAGCCATAGTGTGTTTTCTAAACGTGTGACTCTGTTCTGTTTTGTAATTCAGTTCAAGGGTAGCGGTTTTACATTCCCTCTATAAGTGATATCTTATGATAAGTGTCGTTTTCTGTGTGGCTTATTTCACTTAGAATCGTCGTACCTAAATCCACTCATCATGCTGCTACTAGCCTTATGACGTTGATTTCATGGCTGAGTGATATTCCATTGTAGAAAAGGACCACAACTTCTTTATCCATTTTTCTCTTTCCTGGGATATTTAAGGTGTAACGAAGTGGAGGTTCTTGTCAACAGAGCAGCCCTAAACTTTGGGGTGCCTGTGCCTTGCTGATTTTTAGTTTTCCCAATTTATACGCCCGTGAGAGGAAGTGCCCTATGCTCTCTAAGCTGAGTGTTTTCGATGTTTCAGGACACACCGTACACTTCTGCAGAGTGGCTGTTGGCAATTTACATCCCGCCCATCAGCGTAGCAAGGCTCCCGTTTCTCCATGGCCCGTCCTGCATTTCTGGTTTTGACACTTTATTCAGCATGGCCCTTTTGACCGATGGGAAGCGAGACTTCTTTGTAGCGCTGATTTGCCTTTCCAGGTTGCTTGGTTGGCCAAAAAGGGCGTATGCGTTTTTTCCTGAATATATTCAGGAAAAAACGCATACGCCCTTTTTGGCCAAGGGCATCATTGTCGAGGTTTTGCCGCTTTTCCCGTGCTTTAAAGGCGATTCGAATCTTCCTCCTGAAATCTGTTTCCTGCAATTCTGCCTTGCTTTCAAATCCTCTTTGTTGTCTTCCGTCAATATATTTGTGGACGAGAGTTATCATTTATAACTCTGCAGGTTTGTGAATTGCAGTGCCCCTGAGCTCCATTTTTCAACTCGCTTTCTTGGGAGCTGGCCGCAAAAGCGCAGGATTGCTTCAGGCCCTATTCTGGTCCCGGGCGGCAGGCTGAGCCTGTGGTTAATTCTTCTTCCTGATGGGAAAATAGAGTGACCTGTGCCTGTCCCAACACCTAGAGCTAGTGTCTCATTGGTTCCCCCTCTTCCCGTTCATCCTCAGGACAAATTGCAACCTGTACGGAACAGGAGGTTAAAGGTGCTGATTCTCCAAGGAGGGAGATTGCTAGTAAAGCGGCTGGAATGGCGAACCCGAGCACAAGGAGATGAGAAATGAGGTGCGTGTTAGAAACCTTTCCCGATCACACGGTGTACCATCTTCTGGGATTCTCATGCATGTTTTCGATGTAGGAAGATGCCCTTGAACCTGGAGATTTGGGACCCATGGGATGGGTACCACGCAGTATTACTCTAAAGGGTCTGCGTTTGCTCACCCAACCTCACCAAACCTCTCAGCCCCAAGAGTGTCCACCCTTATGCCTCAATCAGCTGTGGGTCTAGATATGGTCAATCCAGGTGGCATCACAGCCCTTGAACGAATTTTGTAAGAATTTCTCTCTCTTTCACTGTCTTTGTTTCACGGGTTTTTAAAAGTAATTGATTTTTATAAAGGGGTTTAGCTGTTTTTTACTGTTGTGTTTATGCCGCTTTACACCCACTTGACTCACATACAGAGAGATATCAATACATAGGTTTTAAGATTCTTACTAGTCAGATATATTCTTGGGCGGTGAATAGGGGGTGTTGAGTCCAGATCACTGAGCAAGGAGTAGGTCTTGTCTATTACATATTGGGTTTATGGAACGGTCTCTGAGCTAATTTGAAACCCTTGTTTTATGCATCACCCCACCTCACCTTTCCCGTTAAGCAGCCATAGTGTGTTTTCTAAACGTGTGACTCTGTTCTGTTTTGTAATTCAGTTCAAGGGTAGCGATTTTTACATTCCCTCTATAAGTGATATCTTATGATAAGTGTCTTTTTCTGTGTGACTTATTTCACTTAGAATCGTCGTACCTAAATCCACTCATCATGCTGCTACTAGCCTTATGACGTTGATTTCATGGCTGAGTGATATTCCATTGTACAAAAGGACCACAACTTCTTTATCCATTTTTCTCTTTCCTGGGATATTTAAGGTGTAACGAAGTGGAGGTTCTTGTCAACAGAGCAGCCCTAAACTTTGGGGTGCCTGTGCCTTGCTGATTTTTAGTTTTCCCAATTTATACGCCCGTGAGTGGAAGTGCCCTATGCTCTCTAAGCTGAGTGTTTTCGATGTTTCAGGACACACCGTACACTTCTGCAGAGTGGCTGTTGGCAATTTACATCCCGCCCATCAGCGTAGCAAGGCTCCCGTTTCTCCATGGCCTGTCCTGCATTTCTGGTTTTGACACTTTATTCAGCATGGCCCTTTTGACCGATGGGAAGCGAGACTTCTTTGTAGCGCTGATTTGCCTTTCCAGGTTGCTTGGTTGGCCAAAAAGGGCGTATGCGTTTTTTCCTGAATATATTCAGGAAAAAACGCATACGCCCTTTTTGGCCAAGGGCATCATTGTCGAGGTTTTGCCGCTTTTCCCGTGCTTTAAAGGCGATTCGAATCTTCCTCCTGAAATCTGTTTCCTGCAATTCTGCCTTGCTTTCAAATCCTCTTTGTTGTCTTCCGTCAATATATTTGTGGACGAGAGTTATCATTTATAACTCTGCAGGTTTGTGAATTGCAGTGCCCCTGAGCTCCATTTTTCAACTCGCTTTCTTGGGAGCTGGCCGCAAAAGCGCAGGATTGCTTCAGGCCCTATTCTGGTCCCGGGCGGCAGGCTGAGCCTGTGGTTAATTCTTCTTCCTGATGGGAAAATAGAGTGACCTGTGTCTGTCCCCACACCTAGAGCTAGTGTCTCATTGGTTCCCCCTCTTCCCGTTCATCCTCAGGACAAATTGCAACCTGTACGGAACAGGAGGTTAAAGGTGCTGATTCTCCAAGGAGGGAGATTGCTAGTAAAGCGGCTGGAATGGCGAACCCGAGCACAAGGAGATGAGAAATGAGGTGCGTGTTAGAAACCTTTCCCGATCACACGGTGTACCATCTTCTGGGATTCTCATGCATGTTTTCGATGTAGGAAGATGCCCTTGAACCTGGAGATTTGGGACCCATGGGATGGGTACCACGCAGTATTACTCTAAAGGGTCTGCGTTTGCTCACCCAACCTCACCAAACCTCTCAGCCCCAAGAGTGTCCACCCTTATGCCTCAATCAGCTGTGGGTCTAGATATGGTCAATCCAGGTGGCATCACAGCCCTTGAACGAATTTTGTAAGAATTTCTCTCTCTTTCACTGTCTTTGTTTCACGGGTTTTTAAAAGTAATTGATTTTTATAAAGGGGTTTAGCTGTTTTTTACTGCTGTGTTTATGCCGCTTTACACCCACTTGACTCACATACAGAGAGATATCAATACATAGGTTTTAAGATTCTTACTAGTCAGATATATTCTTGGGCGGTGAATAGGGGGTTTTGAGTCCAGATCACTGAGCAAGGAGTAGGTCTTGTCTATTACATATTGGGTTTATGGAACGGTCTCTGAGCTAATTTGAAACCCTTGTTTTATGCATCACCCCACCTCACCTTTCCCGTTAAGCAGCCATAGTGTGTTTTCTAAACGTGTGACTCTGTTCTGTTTTGTAATTCAGTTCAAGGGTAGCGGTTTTACATTCCCTCTATAAGTGATATCTTATGATAAGTGTCGTTTTCTGTGTGGCTTATTTCACTTAGAATCGTCGTACCTAAATCCACTCATCATGCTGCTACTAGCCTTATGACGTTGATTTCATGGCTGAGTGATATTCCATTGTAGAAAAGGACCACAACTTCTTTATCCATTTTTCTCTTTCCTGGGATATTTAAGGTGTAACGAAGTGGAGGTTCTTGTCAACAGAGCAGCCCTAAACTTTGGGGTGCCTGTGCCTTGCTGATTTTTAGTTTTCCCAATTTATACGCCCGTGAGAGGAAGTGCCCTATGCTCTCTAAGCTGAGTGTTTTCGATGTTTCAGGACACACCGTACACTTCTGCAGAGTGGCTGTTGGCAATTTACATCCCGCCCATCAGCGTAGCAAGGCTCCCGTTTCTCCATGGCCCGTCCTGCATTTCTGGTTTTGACACTTTATTCAGCATGGCCCTTTTGACCGATGGGAAGCGAGACTTCTTTGTAGCGCTGATTTGCCTTTCCAGGTTGCTTGGTTGGCCAAAAAGGGCGTATGCGTTTTTTCCTGAATATATTCAGGAAAAAACGCATACGCCCTTTTTGGCCAAGGGCATCATTGTCGAGGTTTTGCCGCTTTTCCCGTGCTTTAAAGGCGATTCGAATCTTCCTCCTGAAATCTGTTTCCTGCAATTCTGCCTTGCTTTCAAATCCTCTTTGTTGTCTTCCGTCAATATATTTGTGGACGAGAGTTATCATTTATAACTCTGCAGGTTTGTGAATTGCAGTGCCCCTGAGCTCCATTTTTCAACTCGCTTTCTTGGGAGCTGGCCGCAAAAGCGCAGGATTGCTTCAGGCCCTATTCTGGTCCCGGGCGGCAGGCTGAGCCTGTGGTTAATTCTTCTTCCTGATGGGAAAATAGAGTGACCTGTGCCTGTCCCAACACCTAGAGCTAGTGTCTCATTGGTTCCCCCTCTTCCCGTTCATCCTCAGGACAAATTGCAACCTGTACGGAACAGGAGGTTAAAGGTGCTGATTCTCCAAGGAGGGAGATTGCTAGTAAAGCGGCTGGAATGGCGAACCCGAGCACAAGGAGATGAGAAATGAGGTGCGTGTTAGAAACCTTTCCCGATCACACGGTGTACCATCTTCTGGGATTCTCATGCATGTTTTCGATGTAGGAAGATGCCCTTGAACCTGGAGATTTGGGACCCATGGGATGGGTACCACGCAGTATTACTCTAAAGGGTCTGCGTTTGCTCACCCAACCTCACCAAACCTCTCAGCCCCAAGAGTGTCCACCCTTATGCCTCAATCAGCTGTGGGTCTAGATATGGTCAATCCAGGTGGCATCACAGCCCTTGAACGAATTTTGTAAGAATTTCTCTCTCTTTCACTGTCTTTGTTTCACGGGTTTTTAAAAGTAATTGATTTTTATAAAGGGGTTTAGCTGTTTTTTACTGTTGTGTTTATGCCGCTTTACACCCACTTGACTCACATACAGAGAGATATCAATACATAGGTTTTAAGATTCTTACTAGTCAGATATATTCTTGGGCGGTGAATAGGGGGTGTTGAGTCCAGATCACTGAGCAAGGAGTAGGTCTTGTCTATTACATATTGGGTTTATGGAACGGTCTCTGAGCTAATTTGAAACCCTTGTTTTATGCATCACCCCACCTCACCTTTCCCGTTAAGCAGCCATAGTGTGTTTTCTAAACGTGTGACTCTGTTCTGTTTTGTAATTCAGTTCAAGGGTAGCGATTTTTACATTCCCTCTATAAGTGATATCTTATGATAAGTGTCTTTTTCTGTGTGACTTATTTCACTTAGAATCGTCGTACCTAAATCCACTCATCATGCTGCTACTAGCCTTATGACGTTGATTTCATGGCTGAGTGATATTCCATTGTACAAAAGGACCACAACTTCTTTATCCATTTTTCTCTTTCCTGGGATATTTAAGGTGTAACGAAGTGGAGGTTCTTGTCAACAGAGCAGCCCTAAACTTTGGGGTGCCTGTGCCTTGCTGATTTTTAGTTTTCCCAATTTATACGCCCGTGAGTGGAAGTGCCCTATGCTCTCTAAGCTGAGTGTTTTCGATGTTTCAGGACACACCGTACACTTCTGCAGAGTGGCTGTTGGCAATTTACATCCCGCCCATCAGCGTAGCAAGGCTCCCGTTTCTCCATGGCCTGTCCTGCATTTCTGGTTTTGACACTTTATTCAGCATGGCCCTTTTGACCGATGGGAAGCGAGACTTCTTTGTAGCGCTGATTTGCCTTTCCAGGTTGCTTGGTTGGCCAAAAAGGGCGTATGCGTTTTTTCCTGAATATATTCAGGAAAAAACGCATACGCCCTTTTTGGCCAAGGGCATCATTGTCGAGGTTTTGCCGCTTTTCCCGTGCTTTAAAGGCGATTCGAATCTTCCTCCTGAAATCTGTTTCCTGCAATTCTGCCTTGCTTTCAAATCCTCTTTGTTGTCTTCCGTCAATATATTTGTGGACGAGAGTTATCATTTATAACTCTGCAGGTTTGTGAATTGCAGTGCCCCTGAGCTCCATTTTTCAACTCGCTTTCTTGGGAGCTGGCCGCAAAAGCGCAGGATTGCTTCAGGCCCTATTCTGGTCCCGGGCGGCAGGCTGAGCCTGTGGTTAATTCTTCTTCCTGATGGGAAAATAGAGTGACCTGTGTCTGTCCCCACACCTAGAGCTAGTGTCTCATTGGTTCCCCCTCTTCCCGTTCATCCTCAGGACAAATTGCAACCTGTACGGAACAGGAGGTTAAAGGTGCTGATTCTCCAAGGAGGGAGATTGCTAGTAAAGCGGCTGGAATGGCGAACCCGAGCACAAGGAGATGAGAAATGAGGTGCGTGTTAGAAACCTTTCCCGATCACACGGTGTACCATCTTCTGGGATTCTCATGCATGTTTTCGATGTAGGAAGATGCCCTTGAACCTGGAGATTTGGGACCCATGGGATGGGTACCACGCAGTATTACTCTAAAGGGTCTGCGTTTGCTCACCCAACCTCACCAAACCTCTCAGCCCCAAGAGTGTCCACCCTTATGCCTCAATCAGCTGTGGGTCTAGATATGGTCAATCCAGGTGGCATCACAGCCCTTGAACGAATTTTGTAAGAATTTCTCTCTCTTTCACTGTCTTTGTTTCACGGGTTTTTAAAAGTAATTGATTTTTATAAAGGGGTTTAGCTGTTTTTTACTGCTGTGTTTATGCCGCTTTACACCCACTTGACTCACATACAGAGAGATATCAATACATAGGTTTTAAGATTCTTACTAGTCAGATATATTCTTGGGCGGTGAATAGGGGGTTTTGAGTCCAGATCACTGAGCAAGGAGTAGGTCTTGTCTATTACATATTGGGTTTATGGAACGGTCTCTGAGCTAATTTGAAACCCTTGTTTTATGCATCACCCCACCTCACCTTTCCCGTTAAGCAGCCATAGTGTGTTTTCTAAACGTGTGACTCTGTTCTGTTTTGTAATTCAGTTCAAGGGTAGCGGTTTTACATTCCCTCTATAAGTGATATCTTATGATAAGTGTCGTTTTCTGTGTGGCTTATTTCACTTAGAATCGTCGTACCTAAATCCACTCATCATGCTGCTACTAGCCTTATGACGTTGATTTCATGGCTGAGTGATATTCCATTGTACAAAAGGACCACAACTTCTTTATCCATTTTTCTCTTTCCTGGGATATTTAAGGTGTAACGAAGTGGAGGTTCTTGTCAACAGAGCAGCCCTAAACTTTGGGGTGCCTGTGCCTTGCTGATTTTTAGTTTTCCCAATTTATACGCCCGTGAGAGGAAGTGCCCTATGCTCTCTAAGCTGAGTGTTTTCGATGTTTCAGGACACACCGTACACTTCTGCAGAGTGGCTGTTGGCAATTTACATCCCGCCCATCAGCGTAGCAAGGCTCCCGTTTCTCCATGGCCCGTCCTGCATTTCTGGTTTTGACACTTTATTCAGCATGGCCCTTTTGACCGATGGGAAGCGAGACTTCTTTGTAGCGCTGATTTGCCTTTCCAGGTTGCTTGGTTGGCCAAAAAGGGCGTATGCGTTTTTTCCTGAATATATTCAGGAAAAAACGCATACGCCCTTTTTGGCCAAGGGCATCATTGTCGAGGTTTTGCCGCTTTTCCCGTGCTTTAAAGGCGATTCGAATCTTCCTCCTGAAATCTGTTTCCTGCAATTCTGCCTTGCTTTCAAATCCTCTTTGTTGTCTTCCGTCAATATATTTGTGGACGAGAGTTATCATTTATAACTCTGCAGGTTTGTGAATTGCAGTGCCCCTGAGCTCCATTTTTCAACTCGCTTTCTTGGGAGCTGGCCGCAAAAGCGCAGGATTGCTTCAGGCCCTATTCTGGTCCCGGGCGGCAGGCTGAGCCTGTGGTTAATTCTTCTTCCTGATGGGAAAATAGAGTGACCTGTGCCTGTCCCCACACCTAGAGCTAGTGTCTCATTGGTTCCCCCTCTTCCCGTTCATCCTCAGGACAAATTGCAACCTGTACGGAACAGGAGGTTAAAGGTGCTGATTCTCCAAGGAGGGAGATTGCTAGTAAAGCGGCTGGAATGGCGAACCCGAGCACAAGGAGATGAGAAATGAGGTGCGTGTTAGAAACCTTTCCCGATCACACGGTGTACCATCTTCTGGGATTCTCATGCATGTTTTCGATGTAGGAAGATGCCCTTGAACCTGGAGATTTGGGACCCATGGGATGGGTACCACGCAGTATTACTCTAAAGGGTCTGCGTTTGCTCACCCAACCTCACCAAACCTCTCAGCCCCAAGAGTGTCCACCCTTATGCCTCAATCAGCTGTGGGTCTAGATATGGTCAATCCAGGTGGCATCACAGCCCTTGAACGAATTTTGTAAGAATTTCTCTCTCTTTCACTGTCTTTGTTTCACGGGTTTTTAAAAGTAATTGATTTTTATAAAGGGGTTTAGCTGTTTTTTACTGCTGTGTTTATGCCGCTTTACACCCACTTGACTCACATACAGAGAGATATCAATACATAGGTTTTAAGATTCTTACTAGTCAGATATATTCTTGGGCGGTGAATAGGGGGTGTTGAGTCCAGATCACTGAGCAAGGAGTAGGTCTTGTCTATTACATATTGGGTTTATGGAACGGTATCTGAGCTAATTTGAAACCCTTGTTTTATGCATCACCCCACCTCACCTTTCCCGTTAAGCAGCCATAGTGTGTTTTCTAAACGTGTGACTCTGTTCTGTTTTGTAATTCAGTTCAAGGGTAACGATTTTTACATTCCCTCTATAAGTGATATCTTATGATAAGTGTATTTTTCTGTGTGACTTATTTCACTTAGAATCGTCGTACCTAAATCCACTCATCATGCTGCTACTAGCCTTATGACGTTGATTTCATGGCTGAGTGATATTCCATTGTACAAAAGGACCACAACTTCTTTATCCATTTTTCTCTTTCCTGGGATATTTAAGGTGTAACGAAGTGGAGGTTCTTGTCAACAGAGCAGCCCTAAACTTTGGGGTGCCTGTGCCTTGCTGATTTTTAGTTTTCCCAATTTATACGCCTGTGAGTGGAAGTGCCCTATGCTCTCTAAGCTGAGTGTTTTCGATGTTTCAGGACACACCGTACACTTCTGCAGAGTGGCTGTTGGCAATTTACATCCCGCCCATCAGCGTAGCAAGGCTCCCGTTTCTCCATGGCCTGTCCTGCATTTCTGGTTTTGACACTTTATTCAGCATGGCCCTTTTGACCGATGGGAAGCGAGACTTCTTTGTAGCGCTGATTTGCCTTTCCAGGTTGCTTGGTTGGCCAAAAAGGGCGTATGCGTTTTTTCCTGAATATATTCAGAAAAAAACGCTTACGCCCTTTTTGGCCAAGGGCATCATTGTCGAGGTTTTGCCGCTTTTCCCGTGCTTTAAAGGCGATTCGAATCTTCCTCCTGAAATCTGTTTCCTGCAATTCTGCCTTGCTTTCAAATCCTCTTTGTTGTCTTCCGTCAATATATTTGTGGACGAGAGTTATCATTTATAACTCTGCAGGTTTGTGAATTGCAGTGCCCCTGAGCTCCATTTTTCAACTCGCTTTCTTGGGAGCTGGCCGCAAAAGCGCAGGATTGCTTCAGGCCCTATTCTGGTCCCGGGCGGCAGGCTGAGCCTGTGGTTAATTCTTCTTCCTGATGGGAAAATAGAGTGACCTGTGTCTGTCCCCACACCTAGAGCTAGTGTCTCATTGGTTCCCCCTCTTCCCGTTCATCCTCAGGACAAATTGCAACCTGTACGGAACAGGAGGTTAAAGGTGCTGATTCTCCAAGGAGGGAGATTGCTAGTAAAGTGGCTGCAATGGCGAACCCGAGCACAAGGAGATGAGAAATGAGGTGCGTGTTAGAAACCTTTCCCGATCACACGGTGTACCATCTTCTGGGATTCTCATGCATGTTTTCGATGTAGGAAGATGCCCTTGAACCTGGAGATTTGGGACCCATGGGATGGGTACCACGCAGTATTACTCTAAAGGGTCTGCGTTTGCTCACCCAACCTCACCAAACCTCTCAGCCCCAAGAGTGTCCACCCTTATGCCTCAATCAGCTGTGGGTCTAGATATGGTCAATCCAGGTGGCATCACAGCCCTTGAACGAATTTTGTAAGAATTTCTCTCTCTTTCACTGTCTTTGTTTCACGGGTTTTTAAAAGTAATTGATTTTTATAAAGGGGTTTAGCTGTTTTTTACTGCTGTGTTTATGCCGCTTTACACCCACTTGACTCACATACAGAGAGATATCAATACATAGGTTTTAAGATTCTTACTAGTCAGATATATTCTTGGGCGGTGAATAGGGGTTTTGAGTCCAGATCACTGAGCAAGGAGTAGGTCTTGTCTATTACATATTGGGTTTATGGAACGGTCTCTGAGCTAATTTGAAACCCTTGTTTTATGCATCACCCCACCTCACCTTTCCCGTTAAGCAGCCATAGTGTGTTTTCTAAACGTGTGACTCTGTTCTGTTTTGTAATTCAGTTCAAGGGTAGCGGTTTTACATTCCCTCTATAAGTGATATCTTATGATAAGTGTCGTTTTCTGTGTGGCTTATTTCACTTAGAATCGTCGTACCTAAATCCACTCATCATGCTGCTACTAGCCTTATGACGTTGATTTCATGGCTGAGTGATATTCCATTGTAGAAAAGGACCACAACTTCTTTATCCATTTTTCTCTTTCCTGGGATATTTAAGGTGTAACGAAGTGGAGGTTCTTGTCAACAGAGCAGCCCTAAACTTTGGGGTGCCTGTGCCTTGCTGATTTTTAGTTTTCCCAATTTATACGCCCGTGAGAGGAAGTGCCCTATGCTCTCTAAGCTGAGTGTTTTCGATGTTTCAGGACACACCGTACACTTCTGCAGAGTGGCTGTTGGCAATTTACATCCCGCCCATCAGCGTAGCAAGGCTCCCGTTTCTCCATGGCCCGTCCTGCATTTCTGGTTTTGACACTTTATTCAGCATGGCCCTTTTGACCGATGGGAAGCGAGACTTCTTTGTAGCGCTGATTTGCCTTTCCAGGTTGCTTGGTTGGCCAAAAAGGGCGTATGCGTTTTTTCCTGAATATATTCAGGAAAAAACGCATACGCCCTTTTTGGCCAAGGGCATCATTGTCGAGGTTTTGCCGCTTTTCCCGTGCTTTAAAGGCGATTCGAATCTTCCTCCTGAAATCTGTTTCCTGCAATTCTGCCTTGCTTTCAAATCCTCTTTGTTGTCTTCCGTCAATATATTTGTGGACGAGAGTTATCATTTATAACTCTGCAGGTTTGTGAATTGCAGTGCCCCTGAGCTCCATTTTTCAACTCGCTTTCTTGGGAGCTGGCCGCAAAAGCGCAGGATTGCTTCAGGCCCTATTCTGGTCCCGGGCGGCAGGCTGAGCCTGTGGTTAATTCTTCTTCCTGATGGGAAAATAGAGTGACCTGTGCCTGTCCCAACACCTAGAGCTAGTGTCTCATTGGTTCCCCCTCTTCCCGTTCATCCTCAGGACAAATTGCAACCTGTACGGAACAGGAGGTTAAAGGTGCTGATTCTCCAAGGAGGGAG
This sequence comes from Balaenoptera borealis, assembly GCF_965194805.1. Taxonomy (NCBI): domain Eukaryota; kingdom Metazoa; phylum Chordata; class Mammalia; order Artiodactyla; family Balaenopteridae; genus Balaenoptera; species Balaenoptera borealis. The sequence goes on along the minus strand of NW_028123133.1, from coordinate 203,221 downwards.
ATTGCTAGTAAAGCGGCTGGAATGGCGAACCCGAGCACAAGGAGATGAGAAATGAGGTGCGTGTTAGAAACCTTTCCCGATCACACGGTGTACCATCTTCTGGGATTCTCATGCATGTTTTCGATGTAGGAAGATGCCCTTGAACCTGGAGATTTGGGACCCATGGGATGGGTACCACGCAGTATTACTCTAAAGGGTCTGCGTTTGCTCACCCAACCTCACCAAACCTCTCAGCCCCAAGAGTGTCCACCCTTATGCCTCAATCAGCTGTGGGTCTAGATATGGTCAATCCAGGTGGCATCACAGCCCTTGAACGAATTTTGTAAGAATTTCTCTCTCTTTCACTGTCTTTGTTTCACGGGTTTTTAAAAGTAATTGATTTTTATAAAGGGGTTTAGCTGTTTTTTACTGTTGTGTTTATGCCGCTTTACACCCACTTGACTCACATACAGAGAGATATCAATACATAGGTTTTAAGATTCTTACTAGTCAGATATATTCTTGGGCGGTGAATAGGGGGTGTTGAGTCCAGATCACTGAGCAAGGAGTAGGTCTTGTCTATTACATATTGGGTTTATGGAACGGTCTCTGAGCTAATTTGAAACCCTTGTTTTATGCATCACCCCACCTCACCTTTCCCGTTAAGCAGCCATAGTGTGTTTTCTAAACGTGTGACTCTGTTCTGTTTTGTAATTCAGTTCAAGGGTAGCGATTTTTACATTCCCTCTATAAGTGATATCTTATGATAAGTGTCTTTTTCTGTGTGACTTATTTCACTTAGAATCGTCGTACCTAAATCCACTCATCATGCTGCTACTAGCCTTATGACGTTGATTTCATGGCTGAGTGATATTCCATTGTACAAAAGGACCACAACTTCTTTATCCATTTTTCTCTTTCCTGGGATATTTAAGGTGTAACGAAGTGGAGGTTCTTGTCAACAGAGCAGCCCTAAACTTTGGGGTGCCTGTGCCTTGCTGATTTTTAGTTTTCCCAATTTATACGCCCGTGAGTGGAAGTGCCCTATGCTCTCTAAGCTGAGTGTTTTCGATGTTTCAGGACACACCGTACACTTCTGCAGAGTGGCTGTTGGCAATTTACATCCCGCCCATCAGCGTAGCAAGGCTCCCGTTTCTCCATGGCCTGTCCTGCATTTCTGGTTTTGACACTTTATTCAGCATGGCCCTTTTGACCGATGGGAAGCGAGACTTCTTTGTAGCGCTGATTTGCCTTTCCAGGTTGCTTGGTTGGCCAAAAAGGGCGTATGCGTTTTTTCCTGAATATATTCAGGAAAAAACGCATACGCCCTTTTTGGCCAAGGGCATCATTGTCGAGGTTTTGCCGCTTTTCCCGTGCTTTAAAGGCGATTCGAATCTTCCTCCTGAAATCTGTTTCCTGCAATTCTGCCTTGCTTTCAAATCCTCTTTGTTGTCTTCCGTCAATATATTTGTGGACGAGAGTTATCATTTATAACTCTGCAGGTTTGTGAATTGCAGTGCCCCTGAGCTCCATTTTTCAACTCGCTTTCTTGGGAGCTGGCCGCAAAAGCGCAGGATTGCTTCAGGCCCTATTCTGGTCCCGGGCGGCAGGCTGAGCCTGTGGTTAATTCTTCTTCCTGATGGGAAAATAGAGTGACCTGTGTCTGTCCCCACACCTAGAGCTAGTGTCTCATTGGTTCCCCCTCTTCCCGTTCATCCTCAGGACAAATTGCAACCTGTACGGAACAGGAGGTTAAAGGTGCTGATTCTCCAAGGAGGGAGATTGCTAGTAAAGCGGCTGGAATGGCGAACCCGAGCACAAGGAGATGAGAAATGAGGTGCGTGTTAGAAACCTTTCCCGATCACACGGTGTACCATCTTCTGGGATTCTCATGCATGTTTTCGATGTAGGAAGATGCCCTTGAACCTGGAGATTTGGGACCCATGGGATGGGTACCACGCAGTATTACTCTAAAGGGTCTGCGTTTGCTCACCCAACCTCACCAAACCTCTCAGCCCCAAGAGTGTCCACCCTTATGCCTCAATCAGCTGTGGGTCTAGATATGGTCAATCCAGGTGGCATCACAGCCCTTGAACGAATTTTGTAAGAATTTCTCTCTCTTTCACTGTCTTTGTTTCACGGGTTTTTAAAAGTAATTGATTTTTATAAAGGGGTTTAGCTGTTTTTTACTGCTGTGTTTATGCCGCTTTACACCCACTTGACTCACATACAGAGAGATATCAATACATAGGTTTTAAGATTCTTACTAGTCAGATATATTCTTGGGCGGTGAATAGGGGGTTTTGAGTCCAGATCACTGAGCAAGGAGTAGGTCTTGTCTATTACATATTGGGTTTATGGAACGGTCTCTGAGCTAATTTGAAACCCTTGTTTTATGCATCACCCCACCTCACCTTTCCCGTTAAGCAGCCATAGTGTGTTTTCTAAACGTGTGACTCTGTTCTGTTTTGTAATTCAGTTCAAGGGTAGCGGTTTTACATTCCCTCTATAAGTGATATCTTATGATAAGTGTCGTTTTCTGTGTGGCTTATTTCACTTAGAATCGTCGTACCTAAATCCACTCATCATGCTGCTACTAGCCTTATGACGTTGATTTCATGGCTGAGTGATATTCCATTGTACAAAAGGACCACAACTTCTTTATCCATTTTTCTCTTTCCTGGGATATTTAAGGTGTAACGAAGTGGAGGTTCTTGTCAACAGAGCAGCCCTAAACTTTGGGGTGCCTGTGCCTTGCTGATTTTTAGTTTTCCCAATTTATACGCCCGTGAGAGGAAGTGCCCTATGCTCTCTAAGCTGAGTGTTTTCGATGTTTCAGGACACACCGTACACTTCTGCAGAGTGGCTGTTGGCAATTTACATCCCGCCCATCAGCGTAGCAAGGCTCCCGTTTCTCCATGGCCCGTCCTGCATTTCTGGTTTTGACACTTTATTCAGCATGGCCCTTTTGACCGATGGGAAGCGAGACTTCTTTGTAGCGCTGATTTGCCTTTCCAGGTTGCTTGGTTGGCCAAAAAGGGCGTATGCGTTTTTTCCTGAATATATTCAGGAAAAAACGCATACGCCCTTTTTGGCCAAGGGCATCATTGTCGAGGTTTTGCCGCTTTTCCCGTGCTTTAAAGGCGATTCGAATCTTCCTCCTGAAATCTGTTTCCTGCAATTCTGCCTTGCTTTCAAATCCTCTTTGTTGTCTTCCGTCAATATATTTGTGGACGAGAGTTATCATTTATAACTCTGCAGGTTTGTGAATTGCAGTGCCCCTGAGCTCCATTTTTCAACTCGCTTTCTTGGGAGCTGGCCGCAAAAGCGCAGGATTGCTTCAGGCCCTATTCTGGTCCCGGGCGGCAGGCTGAGCCTGTGGTTAATTCTTCTTCCTGATGGGAAAATAGAGTGACCTGTGCCTGTCCCCACACCTAGAGCTAGTGTCTCATTGGTTCCCCCTCTTCCCGTTCATCCTCAGGACAAATTGCAACCTGTACGGAACAGGAGGTTAAAGGTGCTGATTCTCCAAGGAGGGAGATTGCTAGTAAAGCGGCTGGAATGGCGAACCCGAGCACAAGGAGATGAGAAATGAGGTGCGTGTTAGAAACCTTTCCCGATCACACGGTGTACCATCTTCTGGGATTCTCATGCATGTTTTCGATGTAGGAAGATGCCCTTGAACCTGGAGATTTGGGACCCATGGGATGGGTACCACGCAGTATTACTCTAAAGGGTCTGCGTTTGCTCACCCAACCTCACCAAACCTCTCAGCCCCAAGAGTGTCCACCCTTATGCCTCAATCAGCTGTGGGTCTAGATATGGTCAATCCAGGTGGCATCACAGCCCTTGAACGAATTTTGTGAGAATTTCTCTCTCTTTCACTGTCTTTGTTTCACGGGTTTTTAAAAGTAATTGATTTTTATAAAGGGGTTTAGCTGTTTTTTACTGCTGTGTTTATGCCGCTTTACACCCACTTGACTCACATACAGAGAGATATCAATACATAGGTTTTAAGATTCTTACTAGTCAGATATATTCTTGGGCGGTGAATAGGGGGTGTTGAGTCCAGATCACTGAGCAAGGAGTAGGTCTTGTCTATTACATATTGGGTTTATGGAACGGTCTCTGAGCTAATTTGAAACCCTTGTTTTATGCATCACCCCACCTCACCTTTCCCGTTAAGCAGCCATAGTGTGTTTTCTAAACGTGTGACTCTGTTCTGTTTTGTAATTCAGTTCAAGGGTAGCGATTTTTACATTCCCTCTATAAGTGATATCTTATGATAAGTGTCTTTTTCTGTGTGACTTATTTCACTTAGAATCGTCGTACCTAAATCCATTCATCATGCTGCTACTAGCCTTATGACGTTGATTTCATGGCTGAGTGATATTCCATTGTACAAAAGGACCACAACTTCTTTATCCATTTTTCTCTTTCCTGGGATATTTAAGGTGTAACGAAGTGGAGGTTCTTGTCAACAGAGCAGCCCTAAACTTTGGGGTGCCTGTGCCTTGCTGATTTTTAGTTTTCCCAATTTATACGCCCGTGAGTGGAAGTGCCCTATGCTCTCTAAGCTGAGTGTTTTCGATGTTTCAGGACACACCGTACACTTCTGCAGAGTGGCTGTTGGCAATTTACATCCCGCCCATCAGCGTAGCAAGGCTCCCGTTTCTCCATGGCCTGTCCTGCATTTCTGGTTTTGACACTTTATTCAGCATGGCCCTTTTGACCGATGGGAAGCGAGACTTCTTTGTAGCGCTGATTTGCCTTTCCAGGTTGCTTGGTTGGCCAAAAAGGGCGTATGAGTTTTTTCCTGAATATATTCAGGAAAAAACGCATACGCCCTTTTTGGCCAAGGGCATCATTGTCGAGGTTTTGCCGCTTTTCCCGTGCTTTAAAGGCGATTCGAATCTTCCTCCTGAAATCTGTTTCCTGCAATTCTGCCTTGCTTTCAAATCCTCTTTGTTGTCTTCCGTCAATATATTTGTGGACGAGAGTTATCATTTATAACTCTGCAGGTTTGTGAATTGCAGTTCCCCTGAGCTCCATTTTTCAACTCGCTTTCTTGGGAGCTGGCCGCAAAAGCGCAGGATTGCTTCAGGCCCTATTCTGGTCCCGGGCGGCAGGCTGAGCCTGTGGTTAATTCTTCTTCCTGATGGGAAAATAGAGTGACCTGTGCCTGTCCCCACACCTAGAGCTAGTGTCTCATTGGTTCCCCCTCTTCCCGTTCATCCTCAGGACAAATTGCAACCTGTACGGAACAGGAGGTTAAAGGTGCTGATTCTCCAAGGAGGGAGATTGCTAGTAAAGCGGCTGGAATGGCGAACCCGAGCACAAGGAGATGAGAAATGAGGTGCGTGTTAGAAACCTTTCCCGATCACACGGTGTACCATCTTCTGGGATTCTCATGCATGTTTTCGATGTAGGAAGATGCCCTTGAACCTGGAGATTTGGGACCCATGGGATGGGTACCACGCAGTATTACTCTAAAGGGTCTGCGTTTGCTCACCCAACCTCACCAAACCTCTCAGCCCCAAGAGTGTCCACCCTTATGCCTCAATCAGCTGTGGGTCTAGATATGGTCAATCCAGGTGGCATCACAGCCCTTGAACGAATTTTGTAAGAATTTCTCTCTCTTTCACTGTCTTTGTTTCACGGGTTTTTAAAAGTAATTGATTTTTATAAAGGGGTTTAGCTGTTTTTTACTGCTGTGTTTATGCCGCTTTACACCCACTTGACTCACATACAGAGAGATATCAATACATAGGTTTTAAGATTCTTACTAGTCAGATATATTCTTGGGCGCTGAATAGGGGGTTTTGAGTCCAGATCACTGAGCAAGGAGTAGGTCTTGTCTATTACATATTGGGTTTATGGAACGGTCTCTGAGCTAATTTGAAACCCTTGTTTTATGCATCACCCCACCTCACCTTTCCCGTTAAGCAGCCATAGTGTGTTTTCTAAACGTGTGACTCTGTTCTGTTTTGTAATTCAGTTCAAGGGTAGCGGTTTTACATTCCCTCTATAAGTGATATCTTATGATAAGTGTCGTTTTCTGTGTGGCTTATTTCACTTAGAATCGTCGTACCTAAATCCACTCATCATGCTGCTACTAGCCTTATGACGTTGATTTCATGGCTGAGTGATATTCCATTGTACAAAAGGACCACAACTTCTTTATCCATTTTTCTCTTTCCTGGGATATTTAAGGTGTAACGAAGTGGAGGTTCTTGTCAACAGAGCAGCCCTAAACTTTGGGGTGCCTGTGCCTTGCTGATTTTTAGTTTTCCCAATTTATACGCCCGTGAGAGGAAGTGCCCTATGCTCTCTAAGCTGAGTGTTTTCGATGTTTCAGGACACACCGTACACTTCTGCAGAGTGGCTGTTGGCAATTTACATCCCGCCCATCAGCGTAGCAAGGCTCCCGTTTCTCCATGGCCTGTCCTGCATTTCTGGGTTTGACACTTTATTCAGCGTGGCCTATTTGACCGATGGGAAGCGAGACTTCTTTGTAGCGCTGATTTGCCTTTCCAGGTTGCTTGGTTGGCCAAAAAGGGCGTATGCGTTTTTTCCTGAATATATTCAGGAAAAAACGCATACGCCCTTTTTGGCCAAGGGCATCATTGTCGAGGTTTTGCCGCTTTTCCCGTGCTTTAAAGGCGATTCGAATCTACCTCCTGAAATCTGTTTCCTGCAATTCTGCCTTGCTTTCAAATCCTCTTCGTTGCCTACCCTCAATATATTTGAGGACGAGAGTTATCATTTATAACTCTGCAGGTCTGTGAATTGCAGTGCCCCTGAGCTCCATTTTTCAACTCGCTTTCTTGGGAGCTGGCTGCAAAAGCGCAGGATTGCTTCAGGCCCTATTCTGGTCCCGGGCGGCAGGCTGAGCCTGTGGTTAATTCTTCTTCCTGATGGGAAAATAGAGTGACCTGTGCCTGTCCCCACACCTAGAGCTAGTGTCTCATTGGTTCCCCCTCTTCCCGTTCATCCTCAGGACAAATTGCAACCTGTACGGAACAGGAGGTTAAAGGTGCTGATTCTCCAAGGAGGGAGATTGCTAGTAAAGCGGCTGGAATGGCGAACCCGAGCACAAGGAGATGAGAAATGAGGTGCGTTTTAGAAACCTTTCCCGATCACACGGTGTACCATCTTCTGGGATTCTCATGCATGTTTTCGATGTAGGAAGATGCCCTTGAACCTGGAGATTTGGGACCCATGGGATGGGTACCACGCAGTATTACTCTAAAGGGTCTGCGTTTGCTCACCCAACCTCACCAAACCTCTCAGCCCCAAGAGTGTCCACCCTTATGCCTCAATCAGCTGTGGGTCTAGATATGGTCAATCCAGGTGGCATCACAGCCCTTGAACGAATTTTGTAAGAATTTCTCTCTCTTTCACTGTCTTTGTTTCACGGGTTTTTAAAAGTAATTGATTTTTATAAAGGGGTTTAGCTGTTTTTTACTGCTGTGTTTATGCCGCTTTACACCCACTTGACTCACATACAGAGAGATATCAATACATAGGTTTTAAGATTCTTACTAGTCAGATATATTCTTGGGCGGTGAATAGGGGGTGTTGAGTCCAGATCACTGAGCAAGGAGTAGGTCTTGTCTATTACATATTGGGTTTATGGAACGGTCTCTGAGCTAATTTGAAACCCTTGTTTTATGCATCACCCCACCTCACCTTTCCCGTTAAGCAGCCATAGTGTGTTTTCTAAACGTGTGACTCTGTTCTGTTTTGTAATTCAGTTCAAGGGTAACGATTTTTACATTCCCTCTATAAGTGATATCTTATGATAAGTGTCTTTTTCTGTGTGACTTATTTCACTTAGAATCGTCGTACCTAAATCCACTCATCATGCTGCTACTAGCCTTATGACGTTGATTTCATGGCTGAGTGATATTCCATTGTACAAAAGGACCACAACTTCTTTATCCATTTTTCTCTTTCCTGGGATATTTAAGGTGTAACGAAGTGGAGGTTCTTGTCAACAGAGCAGCCCTAAACTTTGGGGTGCCTGTGCCTTGCTGATTTTTAGTTTTCCCAATTTATACGCCCGTGAGTGGAAGTGCCCTATGCTCTCTAAGCTGAGTGTTTTCGATGTTTCAGGACACACCGTACACTTCTGCAGAGTGGCTGTTGGCAATTTACATCCCGCCCATCAGCGTAGCAAGGCTCCCGTTTCTCCATGGCCTGTCCTGCATTTCTGGTTTTGACACTTTATTCAGCATGGCCCTTTTGACCGATGGGAAGCGAGACTTCTTTGTAGCGCTGATTTGCCTTTCCAGGTTGCTTGGTTGGCCAAAAAGGGCGTATGCGTTTTTTCCTGAATATATTCAGGAAAAAACGCATACGCCCTTTTTGGCCAAGGGCATCATTGTCGAGGTTTTGCCGCTTTTCCCGTGCTTTAAAGGCGATTCGAATCTTCCTCCTGAAATCTGTTTCCTGCAATTCTGCCTTGCTTTCAAATCCTCTTTGTTGTCTTCCGTCAATATATTTGTGGACGAGAGTTATCATTTATAACTCTGCAGGTTTGTGAATTGCAGTTCCCCTGAGCTCCATTTTTCAACTCGCTTTCTTGGGAGCTGGCCGCAAAAGCGCAGGATTGCTTCAGGCCCTATTCTGGTCCCGGGCGGCAGGCTGAGCCTGTGGTTAATTCTTCTTCCTGATGGGAAAATAGAGTGACCTGTGTCTGTCCCCACACCTAGAGCTAGTGTCTCATTGGTTCCCCCTCTTCCCGTTCATCCTCAGGACAAATTGCAACCTGTACGGAACAGGAGGTTAAAGGTGCTGATTCTCCAAGGAGGGAGATTGCTAGTAAAGCGGCTGGAATGGCGAACCCGAGCACAAGGAGATGAGAAATGAGGTGCGTGTTAGAAACCTTTCCCGATCACACGGTGTACCATCTTCTGGGATTCTCATGCATGTTTTCGATGTAGGAAGATGCCCTTGAACCTGGAGATTTGGGACCCATGGGATGGGTACCACGCAGTATTACTCTAAAGGGTCTGCGTTTGCTCACCCAACCTCACCAAACCTCTCAGCCCCAAGAGTGTCCACCCTTATGCCTCAATCAGCTGTGGGTCTAGATATGGTCAATCCAGGTGGCATCACAGCCCTTGAACGAATTTTGTAAGAATTTCTCTCTCTTTCACTGTCTTTGTTTCACGGGTTTTTAAAAGTAATTGATTTTTATAAAGGGGTTTAGCTGTTTTTTACTGCTGTGTTTATGCCGCTTTACACCCACTTGACTCACATACAGAGAGATATCAATACATAGGTTTTAAGATTCTTACTAGTCAGATATATTCTTGGGCGGTGAATAGGGGGTTTTGAGTCCAGATCACTGAGCAAGGAGTAGGTCTTGTCTATTACATATTGGGTTTATGGAACGGTCTCTGAGCTAATTTGAAACCCTTGTTTTATGCATCACCCCACCTCACCTTTCCCGTTAAGCAGCCATAGTGTGTTTTCTAAACGTGTGACTCTGTTCTGTTTTGTAATTCAGTTCAAGGGTAGCGGTTTTACATTCCCTCTATAAGTGATATCTTATGATAAGTGTCGTTTTCTGTGTGGCTTATTTCACTTAGAATCGTCGTACCTAAATCCACTCATCATGCTGCTACTAGCCTTATGACGTTGATTTCATGGCTGAGTGATATTCCATTGTACAAAAGGACCACAACTTCTTTATCCATTTTTCTCTTTCCTGGGATATTTAAGGTGTAACGAAGTGGAGGTTCTTGTCAACAGAGCAGCCCTAAACTTTGGGGTGCCTGTGCCTTGCTGATTTTTAGTTTTCCCAATTTATACGCCCGTGAGAGGAAGTGCCCTATGCTCTCTAAGCTGAGTGTTTTCGATGTTTCAGGACACACCGTACACTTCTGCAGAGTGGCTGTTGGCAATTTACATCCCGCCCATCAGCGTAGCAAGGCTCCCGTTTCTCCATGGCCCGTCCTGCATTTCTGGTTTTGACACTTTATTCAGCATGGCCCTTTTGACCGATGGGAAGCGAGACTTCTTTGTAGCGCTGATTTGCCTTTCCAGGTTGCTTGGTTGGCCAAAAAGGGCGTATGCGTTTTTTCCTGAATATATTCAGGAAAAAACGCATACGCCCTTTTTGGCCAAGGGCATCATTGTCGAGGTTTTGCCGCTTTTCCCGTGCTTTAAAGGCGATTCGAATCTTCCTCCTGAAATCTGTTTCCTGCAATTCTGCCTTGCTTTCAAATCCTCTTTGTTGTCTTCCGTCAATATATTTGTGGACGAGAGTTATCATTTATAACTCTGCAGGTTTGTGAATTGCAGTTCCCCTGAGCTCCATTTTTCAACTCGCTTTCTTGGGAGCTGGCCGCAAAAGCGCAGGATTGCTTCAGGCCCTATTCTGGTCCCGGGCGGCAGGCTGAGCCTGTGGTTAATTCTTCTTCCTGATGGGAAAATAGAGTGACCTGTGCCTGTCCCAACACCTAGAGCTAGTGTCTCATTGGTTCCCCCTCTTCCCGTTCATCCTCAGGACAAATTGCAACCTGTACGGAACAGGAGGTTAAAGGTGCTGATTCTCCAAGGAGGGAGATTGCTAGTAAAGCGGCTGGAATGGCGAACCCGAGCACAAGGAGATGAGAAATGAGGTGCGTGTTAGAAACCTTTCCCGATCACACGGTGTACCATCTTCTGGGATTCTCATGCATGTTTTCGATGTAGGAAGATGCCCTTGAACCTGGAGATTTGGGACCCATGGGATGGGTACCACGCAGTATTACTCTAAAGGGTCTGCGTTTGCTCACCCAACCTCACCAAACCTCTCAGCCCCAAGAGTGTCCACCCTTATGCCTCAATCAGCTGTGGGTCTAGATATGGTCAATCCAGGTGGCATCACAGCCCTTGAACGAATTTTGTAAGAATTTCTCTCTCTTTCACTGTCTTTGTTTCACGGGTTTTTAAAAGTAATGGATTTTTATAAAGGGGTTTAGCTGTTTTTTACTGCTGTGTTTATGCCGCTTTACACCCACTTGACTCACATACAGAGAGATATCAATACATAGGTTTTAAGATTCTTACTAGTCAGATATATTCTTGGGCGGTGAATAGGGGGTGTTGAGTCCAGATCACTGAGCAAAGAGTAGGTCTTGTCTATTACATATTGGGTTTATGGAACGGTCTCTGAGCTAATTTGAAACCCTTGTTTTATGCATCACCCCACCTCACCTTTCCCGTTAAGCAGCCGTAGTGTGTTTTCTAAACGTGTGACTCTGTTCTGTTTTGTAATTCAGTTCAAGGGTAGCGATTTTTACATTCCCTCTATAAGTGATATCTTATGATAAGTGTCTTTTTCTGTGTGACTTATTTCACTTAGAATCGTCGTACCTAAATCCATTCATCATGCTGCTACTAGCCTTATGACGTTGATTTCATGGCTGAGTGATATTCCATTGTACAAAAGGACCACAACTTCTTTATCCATTTTTCTCTTTCCTGGGATATTTAAGGTGTAACGAAGTGGAGGTTCTTGTCAACAGAGCAGCCCTAAACTTTGGGGTGCCTGTGCCTTGCTGATTTTTAGTTTTCCCAATTTATACGCCCGTGAGTGGAAGTGCCCTATGCTCTCTAAGCTGAGTGTTTTCGATGTTTCAGGACACACCGTACACTTCTGCAGAGTGGCTGTTGGCAATTTACATCCCGCCCATCAGCGTAGCAAGGCTCCCGTTTCTCCATGGCCTGTCCTGCATTTCTGGTTTTGACACTTTATTCAGCATGGCCCTTTTGACCGATGGGAAGCGAGACTTCTTTGTAGCGCTGATTTGCCTTTCCAGGTTGCTTGGTTGGCCAAAAAGGGCGTATGAGTTTTTTCCTGAATATATTCAGGAAAAAACGCATACGCCCTTTTTGGCCAAGGGCATCATTGTCGAGGTTTTGCCGCTTTTCCCGTGCTTTAAAGGCGATTCGAATCTTCCTCCTGAAATCTGTTTCCTGCAATTCTGCCTTGCTTTCAAATCCTCTTTGTTGTCTTCCGTCAATATATTTGTGGACGAGAGTTATCATTTATAACTCTGCAGGTTTGTGAATTGCAGTGCCCCTGAGCTCCATTTTTCAACTCGCTTTCTTGGGAGCTGGCCGCAAAAGCGCAGGATTGCTTCAGGCCCTATTCTGGTCCCGGGCGGCAGGCTGAGCCTGTGGTTAATTCTTCTTCCTGATGGGAAAATAGAGTGACCTGTGCCTGTCCCCACACCTAGAGCTAGTGTCTCATTGGTTCCCCCTCTTCCCGTTCATCCTCAGGACAAATTGCAACCTGTACAGAACAGGAGGTTAAAGGTGCTGATTCTCCAAGGAGGGAGATTGCTAGTAAAGCGGCTGGAATGGCGAACCCGAGCACAAGGAGATGAGAAATGAGGTGCGTGTTAGAAACCTTTCCCGATCACACGGTGTACCATCTTCTGGGATTCTCATGCATGTTTTCGATGTAGGAAGATGCCCTTGAACCTGGAGATTTGGGACCCATGGGATGGGTACCACGCAGTATTACTCTAAAGGGTCTGCGTTTGCTCACCCAACCTCACCAAACCTCTCAGCCCCAAGAGTGTCCACCCTTATGCCTCAATCAGCTGTGGGTCTAGATATGGTCAATCCAGGTGGCATCACAGCCCTTGAACGAATTTTGTAAGAATTTCTCTCTCTTTCACTGTCTTTGTTTCACGGGTTTTTAAAAGTAATTGATTTTTATAAAGGGGTTTAGCTGTTTTTTACTGCTGTGTTTATGCCGCTTTACACCCACTTGACTCACATACAGAGAGATATCAATACATAGGTTTTAAGATTCTTACTAGTCAGATATATTCTTGGGCGCTGAATAGGGGGTTTTGAGTCCAGATCACTGAGCAAGGAGTAGGTCTTGTCTATTACATATTGGGTTTATGGAACGGTCTCTGAGCTAATTTGAAACCCTTGTTTTATGCATCACCCCACCTCACCTTTCCCGTTAAGCAGCCATAGTGTGTTTTCTAAACGTGTGACTCTGTTCTGTTTTGTAATTCAGTTCAAGGGTAGCGGTTTTACATTCCCTCTATAAGTGATATCTTATGATAAGTGTCGTTTTCTGTGTGGCTTATTTCACTTAGAATCGTCGTACCTAAATCCACTCATCATGCTGCTACTAGCCTTATGACGTTGATTTCATGGCTGAGTGATATTCCATTGTACAAAAGGACCACAACTTCTTTATCCATTTTTCTCTTTCCTGGGATATTTAAGGTGTAACGAAGTGGAGGTTCTTGTCAACAGAGCAGCCCTAAACTTTGGGGTGCCTGTGCCTTGCTGATTTTTAGTTTTCCCAATTTATACGCCCGTGAGAGGAAGTGCCCTATGCTCTCTAAGCTGAGTGTTTTCGATGTTTCAGGACACACCGTACACTTCTGCAGAGTGGCTGTTGGCAATTTACATCCCGCCCATCAGCGTAGCAAGGCTCCCGTTTCTCCATGGCCTGTCCTGCATTTCTGGGTTTGACACTTTATTCAGCGTGGCCTATTTGACCGATGGGAAGCGAGACTTCTTTGTAGCGCTGATTTGCCTTTCCAGGTTGCTTGGTTGGCCAAAAAGGGCGTATGCGTTTTTTCCTGAATATATTCAGGAAAAAACGCATACGCCCTTTTCGGCCAAGGGCATCATTGTCGAGGTTTTGCCGCTTTTCCCGTGCTTTAAAGGCGATTCGAATCTACCTCCTGAAATCTGTTTCCTGCAATTCTGCCTTGCTTTCAAATCCTCTTCGTTGCCTACCCTCAATATATTTGAGGACGAGAGTTATCATTTATAACTCTGCAGGTCTGTGAATTGCAGTGCCCCTGAGCTCCATTTTTCAACTCGCTTTCTTGGGAGCTGGCTGCAAAAGCGCAGGATTGCTTCAGGCCCTATTCTGGTCCCGGGCGGCAGGCTGAGCCTGTGGTTAATTCTTCTTCCTGATGGGAAAATAGAGTGACCTGTGCCTGTCCCCACACCTAGAGCTAGTGTCTCATTGGTTCCCCCTCTTCCCGTTCATCCTCAGGACAAATTGCAACCTGTACGGAACAGGAGGTTAAAGGTGCTGATTCTCCAAGGAGGGAGATTGCTAGTAAAGCGGCTGGAATGGCGAACCCGAGCACAAGGAGATGAGAAATGAGGTGCGTTTTAGAAACCTTTCCCGATCACACGGTGTACCATCTTCTGGGATTCTCATGCATGTTTTCGATGTAGGAAGATGCCCTTGAACCTGGAGATTTGGGACCCATGGGATGGGTACCACGCAGTATTACTCTAAAGGGTCTGCGTTTGCTCACCCAACCTCACCAAACCTCTCAGCCCCAAGAGTGTCCACCCTTATGCCTCAATCAGCTGTGGGTCTAGATATGGTCAATCCAGGTGGCATCACAGCCCTTGAACGAATTTTGTAAGAATTTCTCTCTCTTTCACTGTCTTTGTTTCACGGGTTTTTAAAAGTAATTGATTTTTATAAAGGGGTTTAGCTGTTTTTTACTGCTGTGTTTATGCCGCTTTACACCCACTTGACTCACATACAGAGAGATATCAATACATAGGTTTTAAGATTCTTACTAGTCAGATATATTCTTGGGCGGTGAATAGGGGGTTTTGAGTCCAGATCACTGAGCAAGGAGTAGGTCTTGTCTATTACATATTGGGTTTATGGAACGGTCTCTGAGCTAATTTGAAACCCTTGTTTTATGCATCACCCCACCTCACCTTTCCCGTTAAGCAGCCATAGTGAGTTTTCTAAACGTGTGACTCTGTTCTGTTTTGTAATTCAGTTCAAGGGTAGCGGTTTTACATTCCCTCTATAAGTGATATCTTATGATAAGTGTCGTTTTCTGTGTGGCTTATTTCACTTAGAATCGTCGTACCTAAATCCACTCATCATGCTGCTACTAGCCTTATGACGTTGATTTCATGGCTGAGTGATATTCCATTGTACAAAAGGACCACAACTTCTTTATCCATTTTTCTCTTTCCTGGGATATTTAAGGTGTAACGAAGTGGAGGTTCTTGTCAACAGAGCAGCCCTAAACTTTGGGGTGCCTGTGCCTTGCTGATTTTTAGTTTTCCCAATTTATACGCCCGTGAGAGGAAGTGCCCTATGCTCTCTAAGCTGAGTGTTTTCGATGTTTCAGGACACACCGTACACTTCTGCAGAGTGGCTGTTGGCAATTTACATCCCGCCCATCAGCGTAGCAAGGCTCCCGTTTCTCCATGGCCTGTCCTGCATTTCTGGTTTTGACACTTTATTCAGCATGGCCCTTTTGACCGATGGGAAGCGAGACTTCTTTGTAGCGCTGATTTGCCTTTCCAGGTTGCTTGGTTGGCCAAAAAGGGCGTATGCGTTTTTTCCTGAATATATTCAGGAAAAAACGCATACGCCCTTTTTGGCCAAGGGCATCATTGTCGAGGTTTTGCCGCTTTTCCCGTGCTTTAAAGGCGATTCGAATCTTCCTCCTGAAATCTGTTTCCTGCAATTCTGCCTTGCTTTCAAATCCTCTTTGTTGTCTTCCGTCAATATATTTGTGGACGAGAGTTATCATTTATAACTCTGCAGGTTTGTGAATTGCAGTGCCCCTGAGCTCCATTTTTCAACTCGCTTTCTTGGGAGCTGGCCGCAAAAGCGCAGGATTGCTTCAGGCCCTATTCTGGTCCCGGGCGGCAGGCTGAGCCTGTGGTTAATTCTTCTTCCTGATGGGAAAATAGAGTGACCTGTGCCTGTCCCAACACCTAGAGCTAGTGTCTCATTGGTTCCCCCTCTTCCCGTTCATCCTCAGGACAAATTGCAACCTGTACGGAACAGGAGGTTAAAGGTGCTGATTCTCCAAGGAGGGAGATTGCTAGTAAAGCGGCTGGAATGGCGAACCCGAGCACAAGGAGATGAGAAATGAGGTGCGTGTTAGAAACCTTTCCCGATCACACGGTGTACCATCTTCTGGGATTCTCATGCATGTTTTCGATGTAGGAAGATGCCCTTGAACCTGGAGATTTGGGACCCATGGGATGGGTACCACGCAGTATTACTCTAAAGGGTCTGCGTTTGCTCACCCAACCTCACCAAACCTCTCAGCCCCAAGAGTGTCCACCCTTATGCCTCAATCAGCTGTGGGTCTAGATATGGTCAATCCAGGTGGCATCACAGCCCTTGAACGAATTTTGTAAGAATTTCTCTCTCTTTCACTGTCTTTGTTTCACGGGTTTTTAAAAGTAATTGATTTTTATAAAGGGGTTTAGCTGTTTTTTACTGCTGTGTTTATGCCGCTTTACACCCACTTGACTCACATACAGAGAGATATCAATACATAGGTTTTAAGATTCTTACTAGTCAGATATATTCTTGGGCGGTGAATAGGGGGTGTTGAGTCCAGATCACTGAGCAAGGAGTAGGTCTTGTCTATTACATATTGGGTTTATGGAACGGTCTCTGAGCTAATTTGAAACCCTTGTTTTATGCATCACCCCACCTCACCTTTCCCGTTAAGCAGCCATAGTGTGTTTTCTAAACGTGTGACTCTGTTCTGTTTTGTAATTCAGTTCAAGGGTAACGATTTTTACATTCCCTCTATAAGTGATATCTTATGATAAGTGTCTTTTTCTGTGTGACTTATTTCACTTAGAATCGTCGTACCTAAATCCACTCATCATGCTGCTACTAGCCTTATGACGTTGATTTCATGGCTGAGTGATATTCCATTGTACAAAAGGACCACAACTTCTTTATCCATTTTTCTCTTTCCTGGGATATTTAAGGTGTAACGAAGTGGAGGTTCTTGTCAACAGAGCAGCCCTAAACTTTGGGGTGCCTGTGCCTTGCTGATTTTTAGTTTTCCCAATTTATACGCCCGTGAGTGGAAGTGCCCTATGCTCTCTAAGCTGAGTGTTTTCGATGTTTCAGGACACACCGTACACTTCTGCAGAGTGGCTGTTGGCAATTTACATCCCGCCCATCAGCGTAGCAAGGCTCCCGTTTCTCCATGGCCTGTCCTGCATTTCTGGTTTTGACACTTTATTCAGCATGGCCCTTTTGACCGATGGGAAGCGAGACTTCTTTGTAGCGCTGATTTGCCTTTCCAGGTTGCTTGGTTGGCCAAAAAGGGCGTATGCGTTTTTTCCTGAATATATTCAGGAAAAAACGCATACGCCCTTTTTGGCCAAGGGCATCATTGTCGAGGTTTTGCCGCTTTTCCCGTGCTTTAAAGGCGATTCGAATCTTCCTCCTGAAATCTGTTTCCTGCAATTCTGCCTTGCTTTCAAATCCTCTTTGTTGTCTTCCGTCAATATATTTGTGGACGAGAGTTATCATTTATAACTCTGCAGGTTTGTGAATTGCAGTGCCCCTGAGCTCCATTTTTCAACTCGCTTTCTTGGGAGCTGGCCGCAAAAGCGCAGGATTGCTTCAGGCCCTATTCTGGTCCCGGGCGGCAGGCTGAGCCTGTGGTTAATTCTTCTTCCTGATGGGAAAATAGAGTGACCTGTGTCTGTCCCCACACCTAGAGCTAGTGTCTCATTGGTTCCCCCTCTTCCCGTTCATCCTCAGGACAAATTGCAACCTGTACGGAACAGGAGGTTAAAGGTGCTGATTCTCCAAGGAGGGAGATTGCTAGTAAAGCGGCTGGAATGGCGAACCCGAGCACAAGGAGATGAGAAATGAGGTGCGTGTTAGAAACCTTTCCCGATCACACGGTGTACCATCTTCTGGGATTCTCATGCATGTTTTCGATGTAGGAAGATGCCCTTGAACCTGGAGATTTGGGACCCATGGGATGGGTACCACGCAGTATTACTCTAAAGGGTCTGCGTTTGCTCACCCAACCTCACCAAACCTCTCAGCCCCAAGAGTGTCCACCCTTATGCCTCAATCAGCTGTGGGTCTAGATATGGTCAATCCAGGTGGCATCACAGCCCTTGAACGAATTTTGTAAGAATTTCTCTCTCTTTCACTGTCTTTGTTTCACGGGTTTTTAAAAGTAATTGATTTTTATAAAGGGGTTTAGCTGTTTTTTACTGCTGTGTTTATGCCGCTTTACACCCACTTGACTCACATACAGAGAGATATCAATACATAGGTTTTAAGATTCTTACTAGTCAGATATATTCTTGGGCGGTGAATAGGGGGTTTTGAGTCCAGATCACTGAGCAAGGAGTAGGTCTTGTCTATTACATATTGGGTTTATGGAACGGTCTCTGAGCTAATTTGAAACCCTTGTTTTATGCATCACCCCACCTCACCTTTCCCGTTAAGCAGCCATAGTGAGTTTTCTAAACGTGTGACTCTGTTCTGTTTTGTAATTCAGTTCAAGGGTAGCGGTTTTACATTCCCTCTATAAGTGATATCTTATGATAAGTGTCGTTTTCTGTGTGGCTTATTTCACTTAGAATCGTCGTACCTAAATCCACTCATCATGCTGCTACTAGCCTTATGACGTTGATTTCATGGCTGAGTGATATTCCATTGTACAAAAGGACCACAACTTCTTTATCCATTTTTCTCTTTCCTGGGATATTTAAGGTGTAACGAAGTGGAGGTTCTTGTCAACAGAGCAGCCCTAAACTTTGGGGTGCCTGTGCCTTGCTGATTTTTAGTTTTCCCAATTTATACGCCCGTGAGAGGAAGTGCCCTATGCTCTCTAAGCTGAGTGTTTTCGATGTTTCAGGACACACCGTACACTTCTGCAGAGTGGCTGTTGGCAATTTACATCCCGCCCATCAGCGTAGCAAGGCTCCCGTTTCTCCATGGCCCGTCCTGCATTTCTGGTTTTGACACTTTATTCAGCATGGCCCTTTTGACCGATGGGAAGCGAGACTTCTTTGTAGCGCTGATTTGCCTTTCCAGGTTGCTTGGTTGGCCAAAAAGGGCGTATGCGTTTTTTCCTGAATATATTCAGGAAAAAACGCATACGCCCTTTTTGGCCAAGGGCATCATTGTCGAGGTTTTGCCGCTTTTCCCGTGCTTTAAAGGCGATTCGAATCTTCCTCCTGAAATCTGTTTCCTGCAATTCTGCCTTGCTTTCAAATCCTCTTTGTTGTCTTCCGTCAATATATTTGTGGACGAGAGTTATCATTTATAACTCTGCAGGTTTGTGAATTGCAGTGCCCCTGAGCTCCATTTTTCAACTCGCTTTCTTGGGAGCTGGCCGCAAAAGCGCAGGATTGCTTCAGGCCCTATTCTGGTCCCGGGCGGCAGGCTGAGCCTGTGGTTAATTCTTCTTCCTGATGGGAAAATAGAGTGACCTGTGCCTGTCCCAACACCTAGAGCTAGTGTCTCATTGGTTCCCCCTCTTCCCGTTCATCCTCAGGACAAATTGCAACCTGTACGGAACAGGAGGTTAAAGGTGCTGATTCTCCAAGGAGGGAGATTGCTAGTAAAGCGGCTGGAATGGCGAACCCGAGCACAAGGAGATGAGAAATGAGGTGCGTGTTAGAAACCTTTCCCGATCACACGGTGTACCATCTTCTGGGATTCTCATGCATGTTTTCGATGTAGGAAGATGCCCTTGAACCTGGAGATTTGGGACCCATGGGATGGGTACCACGCAGTATTACTCTAAAGGGTCTGCGTTTGCTCACCCAACCTCACCAAACCTCTCAGCCCCAAGAGTGTCCACCCTTATGCCTCAATCAGCTGTGGGTCTAGATATGGTCAATCCAGGTGGCATCACAGCCCTTGAACGAATTTTGTAAGAATTTCTCTCTCTTTCACTGTCTTTGTTTCACGGGTTTTTAAAAGTAATTGATTTTTATAAAGGGGTTTAGCTGTTTTTTACTGCTGTGTTTATGCCGCTTTACACCCACTTGACTCACATACAGAGAGATATCAATACATAGGTTTTAAGATTCTTACTAGTCAGATATATTCTTGGGCGGTGAATAGGGGGTGTTGAGTCCAGATCACTGAGCAAGGAGTAGGTCTTGTCTATTACATATTGGGTTTATGGAACGGTCTCTGAGCTAATTTGAAACCCTTGTTTTATGCATCACCCCACCTCACCTTTCCCGTTAAGCAGCCATAGTGTGTTTTCTAAACGTGTGACTCTGTTCTGTTTTGTAATTCAGTTCAAGGGTAGCGATTTTTACATTCCCTCTATAAGTGATATCTTATGATAAGTGTCTTTTTCTGTGTGACTTATTTCACTTAGAATCGTCGTACCTAAATCCACTCATCATGCTGCTACTAGCCTTATGACGTTGATTTCATGGCTGAGTGATATTCCATTGTACAAAAGGACCACAACTTCTTTATCCATTTTTCTCTTTCCTGGGATATTTAAGGTGTAACGAAGTGGAGGTTCTTGTCAACAGAGCAGCCCTAAACTTTGGGGTGCCTGTGCCTTGCTGATTTTTAGTTTTCCCAATTTATACGCCCGTGAGTGGAAGTGCCCTATGCTCTCTAAGCTGAGTGTTTTCGATGTTTCAGGACACACCGTACACTTCTGCAGAGTGGCTGTTGGCAATTTACATCCCGCCCATCAGCGTAGCAAGGCTCCCGTTTCTCCATGGCCTGTCCTGCATTTCTGGTTTTGACACTTTATTCAGCATGGCCCTTTTGACCGATGGGAAGCGAGACTTCTTTGTAGCGCTGATTTGCCTTTCCAGGTTGCTTGGTTGGCCAAAAAGGGCGTATGCGTTTTTTCCTGAATATATTCAGGAAAAAACGCATACGCCCTTTTTGGCCAAGGGCATCATTGTCGAGGTTTTGCCGCTTTTCCCGTGCTTTAAAGGCGATTCGAATCTTCCTCCTGAAATCTGTTTCCTGCAATTCTGCCTTGCTTTCAAATCCTCTTTGTTGTCTTCCGTCAATATATTTGTGGACGAGAGTTATCATTTATAACTCTGCAGGTTTGTGAATTGCAGTGCCCCTGAGCTCCATTTTTCAACTCGCTTTCTTGGGAGCTGGCCGCAAAAGCGCAGGATTGCTTCAGGCCCTATTCTGGTCCCGGGCGGCAGGCTGAGCCTGTGGTTAATTCTTCTTCCTGATGGGAAAATAGAGTGACCTGTGTCTGTCCCCACACCTAGAGCTAGTGTCTCATTGGTTCCCCCTCTTCCCGTTCATCCTCAGGACAAATTGCAACCTGTACGGAACAGGAGGTTAAAGGTGCTGATTCTCCAAGGAGGGAGATTGCTAGTAAAGCGGCTGGAATGGCGAACCCGAGCACAAGGAGATGAGAAATGAGGTGCGTGTTAGAAACCTTTCCCGATCACACGGTGTACCATCTTCTGGGATTCTCATGCATGTTTTCGATGTAGGAAGATGCCCTTGAACCTGGAGATTTGGGACCCATGGGATGGGTACCACGCAGTATTACTCTAAAGGGTCTGCGTTTGCTCACCCAACCTCACCAAACCTCTCAGCCCCAAGAGTGTCCACCCTTATGCCTCAATCAGCTGTGGGTCTAGATATGGTCAATCCAGGTGGCATCACAGCCCTTGAACGAATTTTGTAAGAATTTCTCTCTCTTTCACTGTCTTTGTTTCACGGGTTTTTAAAAGTAATTGATTTTTATAAAGGGGTTTAGCTGTTTTTTACTGCTGTGTTTATGCCGCTTTACACCCACTTGACTCACATACAGAGAGATATCAATACATAGGTTTTAAGATTCTTACTAGTCAGATATATTCTTGGGCGGTGAATAGGGGGTTTTGAGTCCAGATCACTGAGCAAGGAGTAGGTCTTGTCTATTACATATTGGGTTTATGGAACGGTCTCTGAGCTAATTTGAAACCCTTGTTTTATGCATCACCCCACCTCACCTTTCCCGTTAAGCAGCCATAGTGTGTTTTCTAAACGTGTGACTCTGTTCTGTTTTGTAATTCAGTTCAAGGGTAGCGGTTTTACATTCCCTCTATAAGTGATATCTTATGATAAGTGTCGTTTTCTGTGTGGCTTATTTCACTTAGAATCGTCGTACCTAAATCCACTCATCATGCTGCTACTAGCCTTATGACGTTGATTTCATGGCTGAGTGATATTCCATTGTACAAAAGGACCACAACTTCTTTATCCATTTTTCTCTTTCCTGGGATATTTAAGGTGTAACGAAGTGGAGGTTCTTGTCAACAGAGCAGCCCTAAACTTTGGGGTGCCTGTGCCTTGCTGATTTTTAGTTTTCCCAATTTATACGCCCGTGAGAGGAAGTGCCCTATGCTCTCTAAGCTGAGTGTTTTCGATGTTTCAGGACACACCGTACACTTCTGCAGAGTGGCTGTTGGCAATTTACATCCCGCCCATCAGCGTAGCAAGGCTCCCGTTTCTCCATGGCCCGTCCTGCATTTCTGGTTTTGACACTTTATTCAGCATGGCCCTTTTGACCGATGGGAAGCGAGACTTCTTTGTAGCGCTGATTTGCCTTTCCAGGTTGCTTGGTTGGCCAAAAAGGGCGTATGCGTTTTTTCCTGAATATATTCAGGAAAAAACGCATACGCCCTTTTTGGCCAAGGGCATCATTGTCGAGGTTTTGCCGCTTTTCCCGTGCTTTAAAGGCGATTCGAATCTTCCTCCTGAAATCTGTTTCCTGCAATTCTGCCTTGCTTTCAAATCCTCTTTGTTGTCTTCCGTCAATATATTTGTGGACGAGAGTTATCATTTATAACTCTGCAGGTTTGTGAATTGCAGTGCCCCTGAGCTCCATTTTTCAACTCGCTTTCTTGGGAGCTGGCCGCAAAAGCGCAGGATTGCTTCAGGCCCTATTCTGGTCCCGGGCGGCAGGCTGAGCCTGTGGTTAATTCTTCTTCCTGATGGGAAAATAGAGTGACCTGTGCCTGTCCCAACACCTAGAGCTAGTGTCTCATTGGTTCCCCCTCTTCCCGTTCATCCTCAGGACAAATTGCAACCTGTACGGAACAGGAGGTTAAAGGTGCTGATTCTCCAAGGAGGGAGATTGCTAGTAAAGCGGCTGGAATGGCGAACCCGAGCACAAGGAGATGAGAAATGAGGTGCGTGTTAGAAACCTTTCCCGATCACACGGTGTACCATCTTCTGGGATTCTCATGCATGTTTTCGATGTAGGAAGATGCCCTTGAACCTGGAGATTTGGGACCCATGGGATGGGTACCACGCAGTATTACTCTAAAGGGTCTGCGTTTGCTCACCCAACCTCACCAAACCTCTCAGCCCCAAGAGTGTCCACCCTTATGCCTCAATCAGCTGTGGGTCTAGATATGGTCAATCCAGGTGGCATCACAGCCCTTGAACGAATTTTGTAAGAATTTCTCTCTCTTTCACTGTCTTTGTTTCACGGGTTTTTAAAAGTAATTGATTTTTATAAAGGGGTTTAGCTGTTTTTTACTGCTGTGTTTATGCCGCTTTACACCCACTTGACTCACATACAGAGAGATATCAATACATAGGTTTTAAGATTCTTACTAGTCAGATATATTCTTGGGCGGTGAATAGGGGGTGTTGAGTCCAGATCACTGAGCAAGAAGTAGGTCTTGTCTATTACATATTGGGTTTATGGAACGGTATCTGAGCTAATTTGAAACCCTTGTTTTATGCATCACCCCACCTCACCTTTCCCGTTAAGCAGCCATAGTGTGTTTTCTAAACGTGTGACTCTGTTCTGTTTTGTAATTCAGTTCAAGGGTAACGATTTTTACATTCCCTCTATAAGTGATATCTTATGATAAGTGTCTTTTTCTGTGTGACTTATTTCACTTAGAATCGTCGTACCTAAATCCACTCATCATGCTGCTACTAGCCTTATGACGTTGATTTCATGGCTGAGTGATATTCCATTGTACAAAAGGACCACAACTTCTTTATCCATTTTTCTCTTTCCTGGGATATTTAAGGTGTAACGAAGTGGAGGTTCTTGTCAACAGAGCAGCCCTAAACTTTGGGGTGCCTGTGCCTTGCTGATTTTTAGTTTTCCCAATTTATACGCCCGTGAGTGGAAGTGCCCTATGCTCTCTAAGCTGAGTGTTTTCGATGTTTCAGGACACACCGTACACTTCTGCAGAGTGGCTGTTGGCAATTTACATCCCGCCCATCAGCGTAGCAAGGCTCCCGTTTCTCCATGGCCTGTCCTGCATTTCTGGTTTTGACACTTTATTCAGCATGGCCCTTTTGACCGATGGGAAGCGAGACTTCTTTGTAGCGCTGATTTGCCTTTCCAGGTTGCTTGGTTGGCCAAAAAGGGCGTATGCGTTTTTTCCTGAATATATTCAGAAAAAAACGCTTACGCCCTTTTTGGCCAAGGGCATCATTGTCGAGGTTTTGCCGCTTTTCCCGTGCTTTAAAGGCGATTCGAATCTTCCTCCTGAAATCTGTTTCCTGCAATTCTGCCTTGCTTTCAAATCCTCTTTGTTGTCTTCCGTCAATATATTTGTGGACGAGAGTTATCATTTATAACTCTGCAGGTTTGTGAATTGCAGTTCCCCTGAGCTCCATTTTTCAACTCGCTTTCTTGGGAGCTGGCCGCAAAAGCGCAGGATTGCTTCAGGCCCTATTCTGGTCCCGGGCGGCAGGCTGAGCCTGTGGTTAATTCTTCTTCCTGATGGGAAAATAGAGTGACCTGTGTCTGTCCCCACACCTAGAGCTAGTGTCTCATTGGTTCCCCCTCTTCCCGTTCATCCTCAGGACAAATTGCAACCTGTACGGAACAGGAGGTTAAAGGTGCTGATTCTCCAAGGAGGGAGATTGCTAGTAAAGTGGCTGGAATGGCGAACCCGAGCACAAGGAGATGAGAAATGAGGTGCGTGTTAGAAACCTTTCCCGATCACACGGTGTACCATCTTCTGGGATTCTCATGCATGTTTTCGATGTAGGAAGATGCCCTTGAACCTGGAGATTTGGGACCCATGGGATGGGTACCACGCAGTATTACTCTAAAGGGTCTGCGTTTGCTCACCCAACCTCACCAAACCTCTCAGCCCCAAGAGTGTCCACCCTTATGCCTCAATCAGCTGTGGGTCTAGATATGGTCAATCCAGGTGGCATCACAGCCCTTGAACGAATTTTGTAAGAATTTCTCTCTCTTTCACTGTCTTTGTTTCACGGGTTTTTAAAAGTAATTGATTTTTATAAAGGGGTTTAGCTGTTTTTTACTGCTGTGTTTATGCCGCTTTACACCCACTTGACTCACATACAGAGAGATATCAATACATAGGTTTTAAGATTCTTACTAGTCAGATATATTCTTGGGCGGTGAATAGGGGTTTTGAGTCCAGATCACTGAGCAAGGAGTAGGTCTTGTCTATTACATATTGGGTTTATGGAACGGTCTCTGAGCTAATTTGAAACCCTTGTTTTATGCATCACCCCACCTCACCTTTCCCGTTAAGCAGCCATAGTGTGTTTTCTAAACGTGTGACTCTGTTCTGTTTTGTAATTCAGTTCAAGGGTAGCGGTTTTACATTCCCTCTATAAGTGATATCTTATGATAAGTGTCGTTTTCTGTGTGGCTTATTTCACTTAGAATCGTCGTACCTAAATCCACTCATCATGCTGCTACTAGCCTTATGACGTTGATTTCATGGCTGAGTGATATTCCATTGTACAAAAGGACCACAACTTCTTTATCCATTTTTCTCTTTCCTGGGATATTTAAGGTGTAACGAAGTGGAGGTTCTTGTCAACAGAGCAGCCCTAAACTTTGGGGTGCCTGTGCCTTGCTGATTTTTAGTTTTCCCAATTTATACGCCCGTGAGAGGAAGTGCCCTATGCTCTCTAAGCTGAGTGTTTTCGATGTTTCAGGACACACCGTACACTTCTGCAGAGTGGCTGTTGGCAATTTACATCCCGCCCATCAGCGTAGCAAGGCTCCCGTTTCTCCATGGCCCGTCCTGCATTTCTGGTTTTGACACTTTATTCAGCATGGCCCTTTTGACCGATGGGAAGCGAGACTTCTTTGTAGCGCTGATTTGCCTTTCCAGGTTGCTTGGTTGGCCAAAAAGGGCGTATGCGTTTTTTCCTGAATATATTCAGGAAAAAACGCATACGCCCTTTTTGGCCAAGGGCATCATTGTCGAGGTTTTGCCGCTTTTCCCGTGCTTTAAAGGCGATTCGAATCTTCCTCCTGAAATCTGTTTCCTGCAATTCTGCCTTGCTTTCAAATCCTCTTTGTTGTCTTCCGTCAATATATTTGTGGACGAGAGTTATCATTTATAACTCTGCAGGTTTGTGAATTGCAGTGCCCCTGAGCTCCATTTTTCAACTCGCTTTCTTGGGAGCTGGCCGCAAAAGCGCAGGATTGCTTCAGGCCCTATTCTGGTCCCGGGCGGCAGGCTGAGCCTGTGGTTAATTCTTCTTCCTGATGGGAAAATAGAGTGACCTGTGCCTGTCCCAACACCTAGAGCTAGTGTCTCATTGGTTCCCCCTCTTCCCGTTCATCCTCAGGACAAATTGCAACCTGTACGGAACAGGAGGTTAAAGGTGCTGATTCTCCAAGGAGGGAGATTGCTAGTAAAGCGGCTGGAATGGCGAACCCGAGCACAAGGAGATGAGAAATGAGGTGCGTGTTAGAAACCTTTCCCGATCACACGGTGTACCATCTTCTGGGATTCTCATGCATGTTTTCGATGTAGGAAGATGCCCTTGAACCTGGAGATTTGGGACCCATGGGATGGGTACCACGCAGTATTACTCTAAAGGGTCTGCGTTTGCTCACCCAACCTCACCAAACCTCTCAGCCCCAAGAGTGTCCACCCTTATGCCTCAATCAGCTGTGGGTCTAGATATGGTCAATCCAGGTGGCATCACAGCCCTTGAACGAATTTTGTAAGAATTTCTCTCTCTTTCACTGTCTTTGTTTCACGGGTTTTTAAAAGTAATTGATTTTTATAAAGGGGTTTAGCTGTTTTTTACTGCTGTGTTTATGCCGCTTTACACCCACTTGACTCACATACAGAGAGATATCAATACATAGGTTTTAAGATTCTTACTAGTCAGATATATTCTTGGGCGGTGAATAGGGGGTTTTGAGTCCAGATCACTGAGCAAGGAGTAGGTCTTGTCTATTACATATTGGGTTTATGGAACGGTCTCTGAGCTAATTTGAAACCCTTGTTTTATGCATCACCCCACCTCACCTTTCCCGTTAAGCAGCCATAGTGTGTTTTCTAAACGTGTGACTCTGTTCTGTTTTGTAATTCAGTTCAAGGGTAGCGATTTTTACATTCCCTCTATAAGTGATATCTTATGATAAGTGTCTTTTTCTGTGTGACTTATTTCACTTAGAATCGTCGTACCTAAATCCACTCATCATGCTGCTACTAGCCTTATGACGTTGATTTCATGGCTGAGTGATATTCCATTGTACAAAAGGACCACAACTTCTTTATCCATTTTTCTCTTTCCTGGGATATTTAAGGTGTAACGAAGTGGAGGTTCTTGTCAACAGAGCAGCCCTAAACTTTGGGGTGCCTGTGCCTTGCTGATTTTTAGTTTTCCCAATTTATACGCCCGTGAGTGGAAGTGCCCTATGCTCTCTAAGCTGAGTGTTTTCGATGTTTCAGGACACACCGTACACTTCTGCAGAGTGGCTGTTGGCAATTTACATCCCGCCCATCAGCGTAGCAAGGCTCCCGTTTCTCCATGGCCTGTCCTGCATTTCTGGTTTTGACACTTTATTCAGCATGGCCCTTTTGACCGATGGGAAGCGAGACTTCTTTGTAGCGCTGATTTGCCTTTCCAGGTTGCTTGGTTGGCCAAAAAGGGCGTATGCGTTTTTTCCTGAATATATTCAGGAAAAAACGCATACGCCCTTTTTGGCCAAGGGCATCATTGTCGAGGTTTTGCCGCTTTTCCCGTGCTTTAAAGGCGATTCGAATCTTCCTCCTGAAATCTGTTTCCTGCAATTCTGCCTTGCTTTCAAATCCTCTTTGTTGTCTTCCGTCAATATATTTGTGGACGAGAGTTATCATTTATAACTCTGCAGGTTTGTGAATTGCAGTGCCCCTGAGCTCCATTTTTCAACTCGCTTTCTTGGGAGCTGGCCGCAAAAGCGCAGGATTGCTTCAGGCCCTATTCTGGTCCCGGGCGGCAGGCTGAGCCTGTGGTTAATTCTTCTTCCTGATGGGAAAATAGAGTGACCTGTGTCTGTCCCCACACCTAGAGCTAGTGTCTCATTGGTTCCCCCTCTTCCCGTTCATCCTCAGGACAAATTGCAACCTGTACGGAACAGGAGGTTAAAGGTGCTGATTCTCCAAGGAGGGAGATTGCTAGTAAAGCGGCTGGAATGGCGAACCCGAGCACAAGGAGATGAGAAATGAGGTGCGTGTTAGAAACCTTTCCCGATCACACGGTGTACCATCTTCTGGGATTCTCATGCATGTTTTCGATGTAGGAAGATGCCCTTGAACCTGGAGATTTGGGACCCATGGGATGGGTACCACGCAGTATTACTCTAAAGGGTCTGCGTTTGCTCACCCAACCTCACCAAACCTCTCAGCCCCAAGAGTGTCCACCCTTATGCCTCAATCAGCTGTGGGTCTAGATATGGTCAATCCAGGTGGCATCACAGCCCTTGAACGAATTTTGTAAGAATTTCTCTCTCTTTCACTGTCTTTGTTTCACGGGTTTTTAAAAGTAATTGATTTTTATAAAGGGGTTTAGCTGTTTTTTACTGCTGTGTTTATGCCGCTTTACACCCACTTGACTCACATACAGAGAGATATCAATACATAGGTTTTAAGATTCTTACTAGTCAGATATATTCTTGGGCGGTGAATAGGGGGTTTTGAGTCCAGATCACTGAGCAAGGAGTAGGTCTTGTCTATTACATATTGGGTTTATGGAACGGTCTCTGAGCTAATTTGAAACCCTTGTTTTATGCATCACCCCACCTCACCTTTCCCGTTAAGCAGCCATAGTGTGTTTTCTAAACGTGTGACTCTGTTCTGTTTTGTAATTCAGTTCAAGGGTAGCGGTTTTACATTCCCTCTATAAGTGATATCTTATGATAAGTGTCGTTTTCTGTGTGGCTTATTTCACTTAGAATCGTCGTACCTAAATCCACTCATCATGCTGCTACTAGCCTTATGACGTTGATTTCATGGCTGAGTGATATTCCATTGTACAAAAGGACCACAACTTCTTTATCCATTTTTCTCTTTCCTGGGATATTTAAGGTGTAACGAAGTGGAGGTTCTTGTCAACAGAGCAGCCCTAAACTTTGGGGTGCCTGTGCCTTGCTGATTTTTAGTTTTCCCAATTTATACGCCCGTGAGAGGAAGTGCCCTATGCTCTCTAAGCTGAGTGTTTTCGATGTTTCAGGACACACCGTACACTTCTGCAGAGTGGCTGTTGGCAACTTACATCCCGCCCATCAGCGTAGCAAGGCTCCCGTTTCTCCATGGCCCGTCCTGCATTTCTGGTTTTGACACTTTATTCAGCATGGCCCTTTTGACCGATGGGAAGCGAGACTTCTTTGTAGCGCTGATTTGCCTTTCCAGGTTGCTTGGTTGGCCAAAAAGGGCGTATGCGTTTTTTCCTGAATATATTCAGGAAAAAACGCATACGCCCTTTTTGGCCAAGGGCATCATTGTCGAGGTTTTGCCGCTTTTCCCGTGCTTTAAAGGCCATTCGAATCTTCCTCCTGAAATCTGTTTCCTGCAATTCTGCCTTGCTTTCAAATCCTCTTTGTTGTCTTCCGTCAATATATTTGTGGACGAGAGTTATCATTTATAACTCTGCAGGTTTGTGAATTGCAGTGCCCCTGAGCTCCATTTTTCAACTCGCTTTCTTGGGAGCTGGCCGCAAAAGCGCAGGATTGCTTCAGGCCCTATTCTGGTCCCGGGCGGCAGGCTGAGCCTGTGGTTAATTCTTCTTCCTGATGGGAAAATAGAGTGACCTGTGCCTGTCCCAACACCTAGAGCTAGTGTCTCATTGGTTCCCCCTCTTCCCGTTCATCCTCAGGACAAATTGCAACCTGTACGGAACAGGAGGTTAAAGGTGCTGATTCTCCAAGGAGGGAGATTGCTAGTAAAGCGGCTGGAATGGCGAACCCGAGCACAAGGAGATGAGAAATGAGGTGCGTGTTAGAAACCTTTCCCGATCACACGGTGTACCATCTTCTGGGATTCTCATGCATGTTTTCGATGTAGGAAGATGCCCTTGAACCTGGAGATTTGGGACCCATGGGATGGGTACCACGCAGTATTACTCTAAAGGGTCTGCGTTTGCTCACCCAACCTCACCAAACCTCTCAGCCCCAAGAGTGTCCACCCTTATGCCTCAATCAGCTGTGGGTCTAGATATGGTCAATCCAGGTGGCATCACAGCCCTTGAACGAATTTTGTAAGAATTTCTCTCTCTTTCACTGTCTTTGTTTCACGGGTTTTTAAAAGTAATTGATTTTTATAAAGGGGTTTAGCTGTTTTTTACTGCTGTGTTTATGCCGCTTTACACCCACTTGACTCACATACAGAGAGATATCAATACATAGGTTTTAAGATTCTTACTAGTCAGATATATTCTTGGGCGGTGAATAGGGGGTGTTGAGTCCAGATCACTGAGCAAGGAGTAGGTCTTGTCTATTACATATTGGGTTTATGGAACGGTCTCTGAGCTAATTTGAAACCCTTGTTTTATGCATCACCCCACCTCACCTTTCCCGTTAAGCAGCCATAGTGTGTTTTCTAAACGTGTGACTCTGTTCTGTTTTGTAATTCAGTTCAAGGGTAGCGATTTTTACATTCCCTCTATAAGTGATATCTTATGATAAGTGTCTTTTTCTGTGTGACTTATTTCACTTAGAATCGTCGTACCTAAATCCACTCATCATGCTGCTACTAGCCTTATGACGTTGATTTCATGGCTGAGTGATATTCCATTGTACAAAAGGACCACAACTTCTTTATCCATTTTTCTCTTTCCTGGGATATTTAAGGTGTAACGAAGTGGAGGTTCTTGTCAACAGAGCAGCCCTAAACTTTGGGGTGCCTGTGCCTTGCTGATTTTTAGTTTTCCCAATTTATACGCCCGTGAGTGGAAGTGCCCTATGCTCTCTAAGCTGAGTGTTTTCGATGTTTCAGGACACACCGTACACTTCTGCAGAGTGGCTGTTGGCAATTTACATCCCGCCCATCAGCGTAGCAAGGCTCCCGTTTCTCCATGGCCTGTCCTGCATTTCTGGTTTTGACACTTTATTCAGCATGGCCCTTTTGACCGATGGGAAGCGAGACTTCTTTGTAGCGCTGATTTGCCTTTCCAGGTTGCTTGGTTGGCCAAAAAGGGCGTATGCGTTTTTTCCTGAATATATTCAGGAAAAAACGCATACGCCCTTTTTGGCCAAGGGCATCATTGTCGAGGTTTTGCCGCTTTTCCCGTGCTTTAAAGGCGATTCGAATCTTCCTCCTGAAATCTGTTTCCTGCAATTCTGCCTTGCTTTCAAATCCTCTTTGTTGTCTTCCGTCAATATATTTGTGGACGAGAGTTATCATTTATAACTCTGCAGGTTTGTGAATTGCAGTGCCCCTGAGCTCCATTTTTCAACTCGCTTTCTTGGGAGCTGGCCGCAAAAGCGCAGGATTGCTTCAGGCCCTATTCTGGTCCCGGGCGGCAGGCTGAGCCTGTGGTTAATTCTTCTTCCTGATGGGAAAATAGAGTGACCTGTGTCTGTCCCCACACCTAGAGCTAGTGTCTCATTGGTTCCCCCTCTTCCCGTTCATCCTCAGGACAAATTGCAACCTGTACGGAACAGGAGGTTAAAGGTGCTGATTCTCCAAGGAGGGAGATTGCTAGTAAAGCGGCTGGAATGGCGAACCCGAGCACAAGGAGATGAGAAATGAGGTGCGTGTTAGAAACCTTTCCCGATCACACGGTGTACCATCTTCTGGGATTCTCATGCATGTTTTCGATGTAGGAAGATGCCCTTGAACCTGGAGATTTGGGACCCATGGGATGGGTACCACGCAGTATTACTCTAAAGGGTCTGCGTTTGCTCACCCAACCTCACCAAACCTCTCAGCCCCAAGAGTGTCCACCCTTATGCCTCAATCAGCTGTGGGTCTAGATATGGTCAATCCAGGTGGCATCACAGCCCTTGAACGAATTTTGTAAGAATTTCTCTCTCTTTCACTGTCTTTGTTTCACGGGTTTTTAAAAGTAATTGATTTTTATAAAGGGGTTTAGCTGTTTTTTACTGCTGTGTTTATGCCGCTTTACACCCACTTGACTCACATACAGAGAGATATCAATACATAGGTTTTAAGATTCTTACTAGTCAGATATATTCTTGGGCGGTGAATAGGGGGTTTTGAGTCCAGATCACTGAGCAAGGAGTAGGTCTTGTCTATTACATATTGGGTTTATGGAACGGTCTCTGAGCTAATTTGAAACCCTTGTTTTATGCATCACCCCACCTCACCTTTCCCGTTAAGCAGCCATAGTGTGTTTTCTAAACGTGTGACTCTGTTCTGTTTTGTAATTCAGTTCAAGGGTAGCGGTTTTACATTCCCTCTATAAGTGATATCTTATGATAAGTGTCGTTTTCTGTGTGGCTTATTTCACTTAGAATCGTCGTACCTAAATCCACTCATCATGCTGCTACTAGCCTTATGACGTTGATTTCATGGCTGAGTGATATTCCATTGTACAAAAGGACCACAACTTCTTTATCCATTTTTCTCTTTCCTGGGATATTTAAGGTGTAACGAAGTGGAGGTTCTTGTCAACAGAGCAGCCCTAAACTTTGGGGTGCCTGTGCCTTGCTGATTTTTAGTTTTCCCAATTTATACGCCCGTGAGAGGAAGTGCCCTATGCTCTCTAAGCTGAGTGTTTTCGATGTTTCAGGACACACCGTACACTTCTGCAGAGTGGCTGTTGGCAACTTACATCCCGCCCATCAGCGTAGCAAGGCTCCCGTTTCTCCATGGCCCGTCCTGCATTTCTGGTTTTGACACTTTATTCAGCATGGCCCTTTTGACCGATGGGAAGCGAGACTTCTTTGTAGCGCTGATTTGCCTTTCCAGGTTGCTTGGTTGGCCAAAAAGGGCGTATGCGTTTTTTCCTGAATATATTCAGGAAAAAACGCATACGCCCTTTTTGGCCAAGGGCATCATTGTCGAGGTTTTGCCGCTTTTCCCGTGCTTTAAAGGCGATTCGAATCTTCCTCCTGAAATCTGTTTCCTGCAATTCTGCCTTGCTTTCAAATCCTCTTTGTTGTCTTCCGTCAATATATTTGTGGACGAGAGTTATCATTTATAACTCTGCAGGTTTGTGAATTGCAGTGCCCCTGAGCTCCATTTTTCAACTCGCTTTCTTGGGAGCTGGCCGCAAAAGCGCAGGATTGCTTCAGGCCCTATTCTGGTCCCGGGCGGCAGGCTGAGCCTGTGGTTAATTCTTCTTCCTGATGGGAAAATAGAGTGACCTGTGCCTGTCCCAACACCTAGAGCTAGTGTCTCATTGGTTCCCCCTCTTCCCGTTCATCCTCAGGACAAATTGCAACCTGTACGGAACAGGAGGTTAAAGGTGCTGATTCTCCAAGGAGGGAGATTGCTAGTAAAGCGGCTGGAATGGCGAACCCGAGCACAAGGAGATGAGAAATGAGGTGCGTGTTAGAAACCTTTCCCGATCACACGGTGTACCATCTTCTGGGATTCTCATGCATGTTTTCGATGTAGGAAGATGCCCTTGAACCTGGAGATTTGGGACCCATGGGATGGGTACCACGCAGTATTACTCTAAAGGGTCTGCGTTTGCTCACCCAACCTCACCAAACCTCTCAGCCCCAAGAGTGTCCACCCTTATGCCTCAATCAGCTGTGGGTCTAGATATGGTCAATCCAGGTGGCATCACAGCCCTTGAACGAATTTTGTAAGAATTTCTCTCTCTTTCACTGTCTTTGTTTCACGGGATTTTAAAAGTAATTGATTTTTATAAAGGGGTTTAGCTGTTTTTTACTGCTGTGTTTATGCCGCTTTACACCCACTTGACTCACATACAGAGAGATATCAATACATAGGTTTTAAGATTCTTACTAGTCAGATATATTCTTGGGCGGTGAATAGGGGGTGTTGAGTCCAGATCACTGAGCAAGGAGTAGGTCTTGTCTATTACATATTGGGTTTATGGAACGGTCTCTGAGCTAATTTGAAACCCTTGTTTTATGCATCACCCCACCTCACCTTTCCCGTTAAGCAGCCATAGTGTGTTTTCTAAACGTGTGACTCTGTTCTGTTTTGTAATTCAGTTCAAGGGTAGCGATTTTTACATTCCCTCTATAAGTGATATCTTATGATAAGTGTCTTTTTCTGTGTGACTTATTTCACTTAGAATCGTCGTACCTAAATCCATTCATCATGCTGCTACTAGCCTTATGACGTTGATTTCATGGCTGAGTGATATTCCATTGTACAAAAGGACCACAACTTCTTTATCCATTTTTCTCTTTCCTGGGATATTTAAGGTGTAACGAAGTGGAGGTTCTTGTCAACAGAGCAGCCCTAAACTTTGGGGTGCCTGTGCCTTGCTGATTTTTAGTTTTCCCAATTTATACGCCCGTGAGTGGAAGTGCCCTATGCTCTCTAAGCTGAGTGTTTTCGATGTTTCAGGACACACCGTACACTTCTGCAGAGTGGCTGTTGGCAATTTACATCCCGCCCATCAGCGTAGCAAGGCTCCCGTTTCTCCATGGCCTGTCCTGCATTTCTGGTTTTGACACTTTATTCAGCATGGCCCTTTTGACCGATGGGAAGCGAGACTTCTTTGTAGCGCTGATTTGCCTTTCCAGGTTGCTTGGTTGGCCAAAAAGGGCGTATGAGTTTTTTCCTGAATATATTCAGGAAAAAACGCATACGCCCTTTTTGGCCAAGGGCATCATTGTCGAGGTTTTGCCGCTTTTCCCGTGCTTTAAAGGCGATTCGAATCTTCCTCCTGAAATCTGTTTCCTGCAATTCTGCCTTGCTTTCAAATCCTCTTTGTTGTCTTCCGTCAATATATTTGTGGACGAGAGTTATCATTTATAACTCTGCAGGTTTGTGAATTGCAGTTCCCCTGAGCTCCATTTTTCAACTCGCTTTCTTGGGAGCTGGCCGCAAAAGCGCAGGATTGCTTCAGGCCCTATTCTGGTCCCGGGCGGCAGGCTGAGCCTGTGGTTAATTCTTCTTCCTGATGGGAAAATAGAGTGACCTGTGCCTGTCCCCACACCTAGAGCTAGTGTCTCATTGGTTCCCCCTCTTCCCGTTCATCCTCAGGACAAATTGCAACCTGTACGGAACAGGAGGTTAAAGGTGCTGATTCTCCAAGGAGGGAGATTGCTAGTAAAGCGGCTGGAATGGCGAACCCGAGCACAAGGAGATGAGAAATGAGGTGCGTGTTAGAAACCTTTCCCGATCACACGGTGTACCATCTTCTGGGATTCTCATGCATGTTTTCGATGTAGGAAGATGCCCTTGAACCTGGAGATTTGGGACCCATGGGATGGGTACCACGCAGTATTACTCTAAAGGGTCTGCGTTTGCTCACCCAACCTCACCAAACCTCTCAGCCCCAAGAGTGTCCACCCTTATGCCTCAATCAGCTGTGGGTCTAGATATGGTCAATCCAGGTGGCATCACAGCCCTTGAACGAATTTTGTAAGAATTTCTCTCTCTTTCACTGTCTTTGTTTCACGGGATTTTAAAAGTAATTGATTTTTATAAAGGGGTTTAGCTGTTTTTTACTGCTGTGTTTATGCCGCTTTACACCCACTTGACTCACATACAGAGAGATATCAATACATAGGTTTTAAGATTCTTACTAGTCAGATATATTCTTGGGCGGTGAATAGGGGGTGTTGAGTCCAGATCACTGAGCAAGGAGTAGGTCTTGTCTATTACATATTGGGTTTATGGAACGGTCTCTGAGCTAATTTGAAACCCTTGTTTTATGCATCACCCCACCTCACCTTTCCCGTTAAGCAGCCATAGTGTGTTTTCTAAACGTGTGACTCTGTTCTGTTTTGTAATTCAGTTCAAGGGTAGCGATTTTTACATTCCCTCTATAAGTGATATCTTATGATAAGTGTCTTTTTCTGTGTGACTTATTTCACTTAGAATCGTCGTACCTAAATCCATTCATCATGCTGCTACTAGCCTTATGACGTTGATTTCATGGCTGAGTGATATTCCATTGTACAAAAGGACCACAACTTCTTTATCCATTTTTCTCTTTCCTGGGATATTTAAGGTGTAACGAAGTGGAGGTTCTTGTCAACAGAGCAGCCCTAAACTTTGGGGTGCCTGTGCCTTGCTGATTTTTAGTTTTCCCAATTTATACGCCCGTGAGTGGAAGTGCCCTATGCTCTCTAAGCTGAGTGTTTTCGATGTTTCAGGACACACCGTACACTTCTGCAGAGTGGCTGTTGGCAATTTACATCCCGCCCATCAGCGTAGCAAGGCTCCCGTTTCTCCATGGCCTGTCCTGCATTTCTGGTTTTGACACTTTATTCAGCATGGCCCTTTTGACCGATGGGAAGCGAGACTTCTTTGTAGCGCTGATTTGCCTTTCCAGGTTGCTTGGTTGGCCAAAAAGGGCGTATGAGTTTTTTCCTGAATATATTCAGGAAAAAACGCATACGCCCTTTTTGGCCAAGGGCATCATTGTCGAGGTTTTGCCGCTTTTCCCGTGCTTTAAAGGCGATTCGAATCTTCCTCCTGAAATCTGTTTCCTGCAATTCTGCCTTGCTTTCAAATCCTCTTTGTTGTCTTCCGTCAATATATTTGTGGACGAGAGTTATCATTTATAACTCTGCAGGTTTGTGAATTGCAGTTCCCCTGAGCTCCATTTTTCAACTCGCTTTCTTGGGAGCTGGCCGCAAAAGCGCAGGATTGCTTCAGGCCCTATTCTGGTCCCGGGCGGCAGGCTGAGCCTGTGGTTAATTCTTCTTCCTGATGGGAAAATAGAGTGACCTGTGCCTGTCCCCACACCTAGAGCTAGTGTCTCATTGGTTCCCCCTCTTCCCGTTCATCCTCAGGACAAATTGCAACCTGTACGGAACAGGAGGTTAAAGGTGCTGATTCTCCAAGGAGGGAGATTGCTAGTAAAGCGGCTGGAATGGCGAACCCGAGCACAAGGAGATGAGAAATGAGGTGCGTGTTAGAAACCTTTCCCGATCACACGGTGTACCATCTTCTGGGATTCTCATGCATGTTTTCGATGTAGGAAGATGCCCTTGAACCTGGAGATTTGGGACCCATGGGATGGGTACCACGCAGTATTACTCTAAAGGGTCTGCGTTTGCTCACCCAACCTCACCAAACCTCTCAGCCCCAAGAGTGTCCACCCTTATGCCTCAATCAGCTGTGGGTCTAGATATGGTCAATCCAGGTGGCATCACAGCCCTTGAACGAATTTTGTAAGAATTTCTCTCTCTTTCACTGTCTTTGTTTCACGGGTTTTTAAAAGTAATTGATTTTTATAAAGGGGTTTAGCTGTTTTTTACTGCTGTGTTTATGCCACTTTACACCCACTTGACTCACATACAGAGAGATATCAATACATAGGTTTTAAGATTCTTACTAGTCAGATATATTCTTGGGCGCTGAATAGGGGGTTTTGAGTCCAGATCACTGAGCAAGGAGTAGGTCTTGTCTATTACATATTGGGTTTATGGAACGGTCTCTGAGCTAATTTGAAACCCTTGTTTTATGCATCACCCCACCTCACCTTTCCCGTTAAGCAGCCATAGTGTGTTTTCTAAACGTGTGACTCTGTTCTGTTTTGTAATTCAGTTCAAGGGTAGCGATTTTTACATTCCCTCTATAAGTGATATCTTATGATAAGTGTCTTTTTCTGTGTGACTTATTTCACTTAGAATCGTCGTACCTAAATCCACTCATCATGCTGCTACTAGCCTTATGACGTTGATTTCATGGCTGAGTGATATTCCATTGTACAAAAGGACCACAACTTCTTTATCCATTTTTCTCTTTCCTGGGATATTTAAGGTGTAACGAAGTGGAGGTTCTTGTCAACAGAGCAGCCCTAAACTTTGGGGTGCCTGTGCCTTGCTGATTTTTAGTTTTCCCAATTTATACGCCCGTGAGTGGAAGTGCCCTATGCTCTCTAAGCTGAGTGTTTTCGATGTTTCAGGACACACCGTACACTTCTGCAGAGTGGCTGTTGGCAATTTACATCCCGCCCATCAGCGTAGCAAGGCTCCCGTTTCTCCATGGCCTGTCCTGCATTTCTGGTTTTGACACTTTATTCAGCATGGCCCTTTTGACCGATGGGAAGCGAGACTTCTTTGTAGCGCTGATTTGCCTTTCCAGGTTGCTTGGTTGGCCAAAAAGGGCGTATGAGTTTTTTCCTGAATATATTCAGGAAAAAACGCATACGCCCTTTTTGGCCAAGGGCATCATTGTCGAGGTTTTGCCGCTTTTCCCGTGCTTTAAAGGCGATTCGAATCTTCCTCCTGAAATCTGTTTCCTGCAATTCTGCCTTGCTTTCAAATCCTCTTTGTTGTCTTCCGTCAATATATTTGTGGACGAGAGTTATCATTTATAACTCTGCAGGTTTGTGAATTGCAGTTCCCCTGAGCTCCATTTTTCAACTCGCTTTCTTGGGAGCTGGCCGCAAAAGCGCAGGATTGCTTCAGGCCCTATTCTGGTCCCGGGCGGCAGGCTGAGCCTGTGGTTAATTCTTCTTCCTGATGGGAAAATAGAGTGACCTGTGCCTGTCCCCACACCTAGAGCTAGTGTCTCATTGGTTCCCCCTCTTCCCGTTCATCCTCAGGACAAATTGCAACCTGTACGGAACAGGAGGTTAAAGGTGCTGATTCTCCAAGGAGGGAGATTGCTAGTAAAGCGGCTGGAATGGCGAACCCGAGCACAAGGAGATGAGAAATGAGGTGCGTGTTAGAAACCTTTCCCGATCACACGGTGTACCATCTTCTGGGATTCTCATGCATGTTTTCGATGTAGGAAGATGCCCTTGAACCTGGAGATTTGGGACCCATGGGATGGGTACCACGCAGTATTACTCTAAAGGGTCTGCGTTTGCTCACCCAACCTCACCAAACCTCTCAGCCCCAAGAGTGTCCACCCTTATGCCTCAATCAGCTGTGGGTCTAGATATGGTCAATCCAGGTGGCATCACAGCCCTTGAACGAATTTTGTAAGAATTTCTCTCTCTTTCACTGTCTTTGTTTCACGGGTTTTTAAAAGTAATTGATTTTTATAAAGGGGTTTAGCTGTTTTTTACTGCTGTGTTTATGCCACTTTACACCCACTTGACTCACATACAGAGAGATATCAATACATAGGTTTTAAGATTCTTACTAGTCAGATATATTCTTGGGCGCTGAATAGGGGGTTTTGAGTCCAGATCACTGAGCAAGGAGTAGGTCTTGTCTATTACATATTGGGTTTATGGAACGGTCTCTGAGCTAATTTGAAACCCTTGTTTTATGCATCACCCCACCTCACCTTTCCCGTTAAGCAGCCATAGTGTGTTTTCTAAACGTGTGACTCTGTTCTGTTTTGTAATTCAGTTCAAGGGTAGCGATTTTTACATTCCCTCTATAAGTGATATCTTATGATAAGTGTCTTTTTCTGTGTGACTTATTTCACTTAGAATCGTCGTACCTAAATCCACTCATCATGCTGCTACTAGCCTTATGACGTTGATTTCATGGCTGAGTGATATTCCATTGTACAAAAGGACCACAACTTCTTTATCCATTTTTCTCTTTCCTGGGATATTTAAGGTGTAACGAAGTGGAGGTTCTTGTCAACAGAGCAGCCCTAAACTTTGGGGTGCCTGTGCCTTGCTGATTTTTAGTTTTCCCAATTTATACGCCCGTGAGTGGAAGTGCCCTATGCTCTCTAAGCTGAGTGTTTTCGATGTTTCAGGACACACCGTACACTTCTGCAGAGTGGCTGTTGGCAATTTACATCCCGCCCATCAGCGTAGCAAGGCTCCCGTTTCTCCATGGCCTGTCCTGCATTTCTGGTTTTGACACTTTATTCAGCATGGCCCTTTTGACCGATGGGAAGCGAGACTTCTTTGTAGCGCTGATTTGCCTTTCCAGGTTGCTTGGTTGGCCAAAAAGGGCGTATGCGTTTTTTCCTGAATATATTCAGGAAAAAACGCATACGCCCTTTTTGGCCAAGGGCATCATTGTCGAGGTTTTGCCGCTTTTCCCGTGCTTTAAAGGCGATTCGAATCTTCCTCCTGAAATCTGTTTCCTGCAATTCTGCCTTGCTTTCAAATCCTCTTTGTTGTCTTCCGTCAATATATTTGTGGACGAGAGTTATCATTTATAACTCTGCAGGTTTGTGAATTGCAGTGCCCCTGAGCTCCATTTTTCAACTCGCTTTCTTGGGAGCTGGCCGCAAAAGCGCAGGATTGCTTCAGGCCCTATTCTGGTCCCGGGCGGCAGGCTGAGCCTGTGGTTAATTCTTCTTCCTGATGGGAAAATAGAGTGACCTGTGTCTGTCCCCACACCTAGAGCTAGTGTCTCATTGGTTCCCCCTCTTCCCGTTCATCCTCAGGACAAATTGCAACCTGTACGGAACAGGAGGTTAAAGGTGCTGATTCTCCAAGGAGGGAGATTGCTAGTAAAGCGGCTGGAATGGCGAACCCGAGCACAAGGAGATGAGAAATGAGGTGCGTGTTAGAAACCTTTCCCGATCACACGGTGTACCATCTTCTGGGATTCTCATGCATGTTTTCGATGTAGGAAGATGCCCTTGAACCTGGAGATTTGGGACCCATGGGATGGGTACCACGCAGTATTACTCTAAAGGGTCTGCGTTTGCTCACCCAACCTCACCAAACCTCTCAGCCCCAAGAGTGTCCACCCTTATGCCTCAATCAGCTGTGGGTCTAGATATGGTCAATCCAGGTGGCATCACAGCCCTTGAACGAATTTTGTAAGAATTTCTCTCTCTTTCACTGTCTTTGTTTCACGGGATTTTAAAAGTAATTGATTTTTATAAAGGGGTTTAGCTGTTTTTTACTGCTGTGTTTATGCCGCTTTACACCCACTTGACTCACATACAGAGAGATATCAATACATAGGTTTTAAGATTCTTACTAGTCAGATATATTCTTGGGCGGTGAATAGGGGGTGTTGAGTCCAGATCACTGAGC
The DNA here is from genome assembly GCF_965194805.1 of Balaenoptera borealis. NCBI lineage: Eukaryota > Metazoa > Chordata > Mammalia > Artiodactyla > Balaenopteridae > Balaenoptera > Balaenoptera borealis. The sequence continues at coordinate 162,210 of NW_028123133.1, read as the reverse complement.
AAGGAGTAGGTCTTGTCTATTACATATTGGGTTTATGGAACGGTCTCTGAGCTAATTTGAAACCCTTGTTTTATGCATCACCCCACCTCACCTTTCCCGTTAAGCAGCCATAGTGTGTTTTCTAAACGTGTGACTCTGTTCTGTTTTGTAATTCAGTTCAAGGGTAGCGATTTTTACATTCCCTCTATAAGTGATATCTTATGATAAGTGTCTTTTTCTGTGTGACTTATTTCACTTAGAATCGTCGTACCTAAATCCATTCATCATGCTGCTACTAGCCTTATGACGTTGATTTCATGGCTGAGTGATATTCCATTGTACAAAAGGACCACAACTTCTTTATCCATTTTTCTCTTTCCTGGGATATTTAAGGTGTAACGAAGTGGAGGTTCTTGTCAACAGAGCAGCCCTAAACTTTGGGGTGCCTGTGCCTTGCTGATTTTTAGTTTTCCCAATTTATACGCCCGTGAGTGGAAGTGCCCTATGCTCTCTAAGCTGAGTGTTTTCGATGTTTCAGGACACACCGTACACTTCTGCAGAGTGGCTGTTGGCAATTTACATCCCGCCCATCAGCGTAGCAAGGCTCCCGTTTCTCCATGGCCTGTCCTGCATTTCTGGTTTTGACACTTTATTCAGCATGGCCCTTTTGACCGATGGGAAGCGAGACTTCTTTGTAGCGCTGATTTGCCTTTCCAGGTTGCTTGGTTGGCCAAAAAGGGCGTATGAGTTTTTTCCTGAATATATTCAGGAAAAAACGCATACGCCCTTTTTGGCCAAGGGCATCATTGTCGAGGTTTTGCCGCTTTTCCCGTGCTTTAAAGGCGATTCGAATCTTCCTCCTGAAATCTGTTTCCTGCAATTCTGCCTTGCTTTCAAATCCTCTTTGTTGTCTTCCGTCAATATATTTGTGGACGAGAGTTATCATTTATAACTCTGCAGGTTTGTGAATTGCAGTTCCCCTGAGCTCCATTTTTCAACTCGCTTTCTTGGGAGCTGGCCGCAAAAGCGCAGGATTGCTTCAGGCCCTATTCTGGTCCCGGGCGGCAGGCTGAGCCTGTGGTTAATTCTTCTTCCTGATGGGAAAATAGAGTGACCTGTGCCTGTCCCCACACCTAGAGCTAGTGTCTCATTGGTTCCCCCTCTTCCCGTTCATCCTCAGGACAAATTGCAACCTGTACGGAACAGGAGGTTAAAGGTGCTGATTCTCCAAGGAGGGAGATTGCTAGTAAAGCGGCTGGAATGGCGAACCCGAGCACAAGGAGATGAGAAATGAGGTGCGTGTTAGAAACCTTTCCCGATCACACGGTGTACCATCTTCTGGGATTCTCATGCATGTTTTCGATGTAGGAAGATGCCCTTGAACCTGGAGATTTGGGACCCATGGGATGGGTACCACGCAGTATTACTCTAAAGGGTCTGCGTTTGCTCACCCAACCTCACCAAACCTCTCAGCCCCAAGAGTGTCCACCCTTATGCCTCAATCAGCTGTGGGTCTAGATATGGTCAATCCAGGTGGCATCACAGCCCTTGAACGAATTTTGTAAGAATTTCTCTCTCTTTCACTGTCTTTGTTTCACGGGTTTTTAAAAGTAATTGATTTTTATAAAGGGGTTTAGCTGTTTTTTACTGCTGTGTTTATGCCACTTTACACCCACTTGACTCACATACAGAGAGATATCAATACATAGGTTTTAAGATTCTTACTAGTCAGATATATTCTTGGGCGCTGAATAGGGGGTTTTGAGTCCAGATCACTGAGCAAGGAGTAGGTCTTGTCTATTACATATTGGGTTTATGGAACGGTCTCTGAGCTAATTTGAAACCCTTGTTTTATGCATCACCCCACCTCACCTTTCCCGTTAAGCAGCCATAGTGTGTTTTCTAAACGTGTGACTCTGTTCTGTTTTGTAATTCAGTTCAAGGGTAGCGATTTTTACATTCCCTCTATAAGTGATATCTTATGATAAGTGTCTTTTTCTGTGTGACTTATTTCACTTAGAATCGTCGTACCTAAATCCACTCATCATGCTGCTACTAGCCTTATGACGTTGATTTCATGGCTGAGTGATATTCCATTGTACAAAAGGACCACAACTTCTTTATCCATTTTTCTCTTTCCTGGGATATTTAAGGTGTAACGAAGTGGAGGTTCTTGTCAACAGAGCAGCCCTAAACTTTGGGGTGCCTGTGCCTTGCTGATTTTTAGTTTTCCCAATTTATACGCCCGTGAGTGGAAGTGCCCTATGCTCTCTAAGCTGAGTGTTTTCGATGTTTCAGGACACACCGTACACTTCTGCAGAGTGGCTGTTGGCAATTTACATCCCGCCCATCAGCGTAGCAAGGCTCCCGTTTCTCCATGGCCTGTCCTGCATTTCTGGTTTTGACACTTTATTCAGCATGGCCCTTTTGACCGATGGGAAGCGAGACTTCTTTGTAGCGCTGATTTGCCTTTCCAGGTTGCTTGGTTGGCCAAAAAGGGCGTATGCGTTTTTTCCTGAATATATTCAGGAAAAAACGCATACGCCCTTTTTGGCCAAGGGCATCATTGTCGAGGTTTTGCCGCTTTTCCCGTGCTTTAAAGGCGATTCGAATCTTCCTCCTGAAATCTGTTTCCTGCAATTCTGCCTTGCTTTCAAATCCTCTTTGTTGTCTTCCGTCAATATATTTGTGGACGAGAGTTATCATTTATAACTCTGCAGGTTTGTGAATTGCAGTGCCCCTGAGCTCCATTTTTCAACTCGCTTTCTTGGGAGCTGGCCGCAAAAGCGCAGGATTGCTTCAGGCCCTATTCTGGTCCCGGGCGGCAGGCTGAGCCTGTGGTTAATTCTTCTTCCTGATGGGAAAATAGAGTGACCTGTGTCTGTCCCCACACCTAGAGCTAGTGTCTCATTGGTTCCCCCTCTTCCCGTTCATCCTCAGGACAAATTGCAACCTGTACGGAACAGGAGGTTAAAGGTGCTGATTCTCCAAGGAGGGAGATTGCTAGTAAAGCGGCTGGAATGGCGAACCCGAGCACAAGGAGATGAGAAATGAGGTGCGTGTTAGAAACCTTTCCCGATCACACGGTGTACCATCTTCTGGGATTCTCATGCATGTTTTCGATGTAGGAAGATGCCCTTGAACCTGGAGATTTGGGACCCATGGGATGGGTACCACGCAGTATTACTCTAAAGGGTCTGCGTTTGCTCACCCAACCTCACCAAACCTCTCAGCCCCAAGAGTGTCCACCCTTATGCCTCAATCAGCTGTGGGTCTAGATATGGTCAATCCAGGTGGCATCACAGCCCTTGAACGAATTTTGTAAGAATTTCTCTCTCTTTCACTGTCTTTGTTTCACGGGTTTTTAAAAGTAATTGATTTTTATAAAGGGGTTTAGCTGTTTTTTACTGCTGTGTTTATGCCGCTTTACACCCACTTGACTCACATACAGAGAGATATCAATACATAGGTTTTAAGATTCTTACTAGTCAGATATATTCTTGGGCGGTGAATAGGGGGTTTTGAGTCCAGATCACTGAGCAAGGAGTAGGTCTTGTCTATTACATATTGGGTTTATGGAACGGTCTCTGAGCTAATTTGAAACCCTTGTTTTATGCATCACCCCACCTCACCTTTCCCGTTAAGCAGCCATAGTGTGTTTTCTAAACGTGTGACTCTGTTCTGTTTTGTAATTCAGTTCAAGGGTAGCGGTTTTACATTCCCTCTATAAGTGATATCTTATGATAAGTGTCGTTTTCTGTGTGGCTTATTTCACTTAGAATCGTCGTACCTAAATCCACTCATCATGCTGCTACTAGCCTTATGACGTTGATTTCATGGCTGAGTGATATTCCATTGTACAAAAGGACCACAACTTCTTTATCCATTTTTCTCTTTCCTGGGATATTTAAGGTGTAACGAAGTGGAGGTTCTTGTCAACAGAGCAGCCCTAAACTTTGGGGTGCCTGTGCCTTGCTGATTTTTAGTTTTCCCAATTTATACGCCCGTGAGAGGAAGTGCCCTATGCTCTCTAAGCTGAGTGTTTTCGATGTTTCAGGACACACCGTACACTTCTGCAGAGTGGCTGTTGGCAATTTACATCCCGCCCATCAGCGTAGCAAGGCTCCCGTTTCTCCATGGCCCGTCCTGCATTTCTGGTTTTGACACTTTATTCAGCATGGCCCTTTTGACCGATGGGAAGCGAGACTTCTTTGTAGCGCTGATTTGCCTTTCCAGGTTGCTTGGTTGGCCAAAAAGGGCGTATGCGTTTTTTCCTGAATATATTCAGGAAAAAACGCATACGCCCTTTTTGGCCAAGGGCATCATTGTCGAGGTTTTGCCGCTTTTCCCGTGCTTTAAAGGCGATTCGAATCTTCCTCCTGAAATCTGTTTCCTGCAATTCTGCCTTGCTTTCAAATCCTCTTTGTTGTCTTCCGTCAATATATTTGTGGACGAGAGTTATCATTTATAACTCTGCAGGTTTGTGAATTGCAGTGCCCCTGAGCTCCATTTTTCAACTCGCTTTCTTGGGAGCTGGCCGCAAAAGCGCAGGATTGCTTCAGGCCCTATTCTGGTCCCGGGCGGCAGGCTGAGCCTGTGGTTAATTCTTCTTCCTGATGGGAAAATAGAGTGACCTGTGCCTGTCCCCACACCTAGAGCTAGTGTCTCATTGGTTCCCCCTCTTCCCGTTCATCCTCAGGACAAATTGCAACCTGTACGGAACAGGAGGTTAAAGGTGCTGATTCTCCAAGGAGGGAGATTGCTAGTAAAGCGGCTGGAATGGCGAACCCGAGCACAAGGAGATGAGAAATGAGGTGCGTGTTAGAAACCTTTCCCGATCACACGGTGTACCATCTTCTGGGATTCTCATGCATGTTTTCGATGTAGGAAGATGCCCTTGAACCTGGAGATTTGGGACCCATGGGATGGGTACCACGCAGTATTACTCTAAAGGGTCTGCGTTTGCTCACCCAACCTCACCAAACCTCTCAGCCCCAAGAGTGTCCACCCTTATGCCTCAATCAGCTGTGGGTCTAGATATGGTCAATCCAGGTGGCATCACAGCCCTTGAACGAATTTTGTGAGAATTTCTCTCTCTTTCACTGTCTTTGTTTCACGGGTTTTTAAAAGTAATTGATTTTTATAAAGGGGTTTAGCTGTTTTTTACTGCTGTGTTTATGCCGCTTTACACCCACTTGACTCACATACAGAGAGATATCAATACATAGGTTTTAAGATTCTTACTAGTCAGATATATTCTTGGGCGGTGAATAGGGGGTGTTGAGTCCAGATCACTGAGCAAGGAGTAGGTCTTGTCTATTACATATTGGGTTTATGGAACGGTCTCTGAGCTAATTTGAAACCCTTGTTTTATGCATCACCCCACCTCACCTTTCCCGTTAAGCAGCCATAGTGTGTTTTCTAAACGTGTGACTCTGTTCTGTTTTGTAATTCAGTTCAAGGGTAGCGATTTTTACATTCCCTCTATAAGTGATATCTTATGATAAGTGTCTTTTTCTGTGTGACTTATTTCACTTAGAATCGTCGTACCTAAATCCATTCATCATGCTGCTACTAGCCTTATGACGTTGATTTCATGGCTGAGTGATATTCCATTGTACAAAAGGACCACAACTTCTTTATCCATTTTTCTCTTTCCTGGGATATTTAAGGTGTAACGAAGTGGAGGTTCTTGTCAACAGAGCAGCCCTAAACTTTGGGGTGCCTGTGCCTTGCTGATTTTTAGTTTTCCCAATTTATACGCCCGTGAGTGGAAGTGCCCTATGCTCTCTAAGCTGAGTGTTTTCGATGTTTCAGGACACACCGTACACTTCTGCAGAGTGGCTGTTGGCAATTTACATCCCGCCCATCAGCGTAGCAAGGCTCCCGTTTCTCCATGGCCTGTCCTGCATTTCTGGTTTTGACACTTTATTCAGCATGGCCCTTTTGACCGATGGGAAGCGAGACTTCTTTGTAGCGCTGATTTGCCTTTCCAGGTTGCTTGGTTGGCCAAAAAGGGCGTATGCGTTTTTTCCTGAATATATTCAGGAAAAAACGCATACGCCCTTTTTGGCCAAGGGCATCATTGTCGAGGTTTTGCCGCTTTTCCCGTGCTTTAAAGGCGATTCGAATCTTCCTCCTGAAATCTGTTTCCTGCAATTCTGCCTTGCTTTCAAATCCTCTTTGTTGTCTTCCGTCAATATATTTGTGGACGAGAGTTATCATTTATAACTCTGCAGGTTTGTGAATTGCAGTTCCCCTGAGCTCCATTTTTCAACTCGCTTTCTTGGGAGCTGGCCGCAAAAGCGCAGGATTGCTTCAGGCCCTATTCTGGTCCCGGGCGGCAGGCTGAGCCTGTGGTTAATTCTTCTTCCTGATGGGAAAATAGAGTGACCTGTGCCTGTCCCCACACCTAGAGCTAGTGTCTCATTGGTTCCCCCTCTTCCCGTTCATCCTCAGGACAAATTGCAACCTGTACGGAACAGGAGGTTAAAGGTGCTGATTCTCCAAGGAGGGAGATTGCTAGTAAAGCGGCTGGAATGGCGAACCCGAGCACAAGGAGATGAGAAATGAGGTGCGTGTTAGAAACCTTTCCCGATCACACGGTGTACCATCTTCTGGGATTCTCATGCATGTTTTCGATGTAGGAAGATGCCCTTGAACCTGGAGATTTGGGACCCATGGGATGGGTACCACGCAGTATTACTCTAAAGGGTCTGCGTTTGCTCACCCAACCTCACCAAACCTCTCAGCCCCAAGAGTGTCCACCCTTATGCCTCAATCAGCTGTGGGTCTAGATATGGTCAATCCAGGTGGCATCACAGCCCTTGAACGAATTTTGTAAGAATTTCTCTCTCTTTCACTGTCTTTGTTTCACGGGTTTTTAAAAGTAATTGATTTTTATAAAGGGGTTTAGCTGTTTTTTACTGCTGTGTTTATGCCGCTTTACACCCACTTGACTCACATACAGAGAGATATCAATACATAGGTTTTAAGATTCTTACTAGTCAGATATATTCTTGGGCGCTGAATAGGGGGTTTTGAGTCCAGATCACTGAGCAAGGAGTAGGTCTTGTCTATTACATATTGGGTTTATGGAACGGTCTCTGAGCTAATTTGAAACCCTTGTTTTATGCATCACCCCACCTCACCTTTCCCGTTAAGCAGCCATAGTGTGTTTTCTAAACGTGTGACTCTGTTCTGTTTTGTAATTCAGTTCAAGGGTAGCGGTTTTACATTCCCTCTATAAGTGATATCTTATGATAAGTGTCGTTTTCTGTGTGGCTTATTTCACTTAGAATCGTCGTACCTAAATCCACTCATCATGCTGCTACTAGCCTTATGACGTTGATTTCATGGCTGAGTGATATTCCATTGTACAAAAGGACCACAACTTCTTTATCCATTTTTCTCTTTCCTGGGATATTTAAGGTGTAACGAAGTGGAGGTTCTTGTCAACAGAGCAGCCCTAAACTTTGGGGTGCCTGTGCCTTGCTGATTTTTAGTTTTCCCAATTTATACGCCCGTGAGAGGAAGTGCCCTATGCTCTCTAAGCTGAGTGTTTTCGATGTTTCAGGACACACCGTACACTTCTGCAGAGTGGCTGTTGGCAATTTACATCCCGCCCATCAGCGTAGCAAGGCTCCCGTTTCTCCATGGCCTGTCCTGCATTTCTGGGTTTGACACTTTATTCAGCGTGGCCTATTTGACCGATGGGAAGCGAGACTTCTTTGTAGCGCTGATTTGCCTTTCCAGGTTGCTTGGTTGGCCAAAAAGGGCGTATGCGTTTTTTCCTGAATATATTCAGGAAAAAACGCATACGCCCTTTTTGGCCAAGGGCATCATTGTCGAGGTTTTGCCGCTTTTCCCGTGCTTTAAAGGCGATTCGAATCTACCTCCTGAAATCTGTTTCCTGCAATTCTGCCTTGCTTTCAAATCCTCTTCGTTGCCTACCCTCAATATATTTGAGGACGAGAGTTATCATTTATAACTCTGCAGGTCTGTGAATTGCAGTGCCCCTGAGCTCCATTTTTCAACTCGCTTTCTTGGGAGCTGGCTGCAAAAGCGCAGGATTGCTTCAGGCCCTATTCTGGTCCCGGGCGGCAGGCTGAGCCTGTGGTTAATTCTTCTTCCTGATGGGAAAATAGAGTGACCTGTGCCTGTCCCCACACCTAGAGCTAGTGTCTCATTGGTTCCCCCTCTTCCCGTTCATCCTCAGGACAAATTGCAACCTGTACGGAACAGGAGGTTAAAGGTGCTGATTCTCCAAGGAGGGAGATTGCTAGTAAAGCGGCTGGAATGGCGAACCCGAGCACAAGGAGATGAGAAATGAGGTGCGTTTTAGAAACCTTTCCCGATCACACGGTGTACCATCTTCTGGGATTCTCATGCATGTTTTCGATGTAGGAAGATGCCCTTGAACCTGGAGATTTGGGACCCATGGGATGGGTACCACGCAGTATTACTCTAAAGGGTCTGCGTTTGCTCACCCAACCTCACCAAACCTCTCAGCCCCAAGAGTGTCCACCCTTATGCCTCAATCAGCTGTGGGTCTAGATATGGTCAATCCAGGTGGCATCACAGCCCTTGAACGAATTTTGTAAGAATTTCTCTCTCTTTCACTGTCTTTGTTTCACGGGTTTTTAAAAGTAATTGATTTTTATAAAGGGGTTTAGCTGTTTTTTACTGCTGTGTTTATGCCGCTTTACACCCACTTGACTCACATACAGAGAGATATCAATACATAGGTTTTAAGATTCTTACTAGTCAGATATATTCTTGGGCGGTGAATAGGGGGTGTTGAGTCCAGATCACTGAGCAAGGAGTAGGTCTTGTCTATTACATATTGGGTTTATGGAACGGTCTCTGAGCTAATTTGAAACCCTTGTTTTATGCATCACCCCACCTCACCTTTCCCGTTAAGCAGCCATAGTGTGTTTTCTAAACGTGTGACTCTGTTCTGTTTTGTAATTCAGTTCAAGGGTAACGATTTTTACATTCCCTCTATAAGTGATATCTTATGATAAGTGTCTTTTTCTGTGTGACTTATTTCACTTAGAATCGTCGTACCTAAATCCACTCATCATGCTGCTACTAGCCTTATGACGTTGATTTCATGGCTGAGTGATATTCCATTGTACAAAAGGACCACAACTTCTTTATCCATTTTTCTCTTTCCTGGGATATTTAAGGTGTAACGAAGTGGAGGTTCTTGTCAACAGAGCAGCCCTAAACTTTGGGGTGCCTGTGCCTTGCTGATTTTTAGTTTTCCCAATTTATACGCCCGTGAGTGGAAGTGCCCTATGCTCTCTAAGCTGAGTGTTTTCGATGTTTCAGGACACACCGTACACTTCTGCAGAGTGGCTGTTGGCAATTTACATCCCGCCCATCAGCGTAGCAAGGCTCCCGTTTCTCCATGGCCTGTCCTGCATTTCTGGTTTTGACACTTTATTCAGCATGGCCCTTTTGACCGATGGGAAGCGAGACTTCTTTGTAGCGCTGATTTGCCTTTCCAGGTTGCTTGGTTGGCCAAAAAGGGCGTATGCGTTTTTTCCTGAATATATTCAGGAAAAAACGCATACGCCCTTTTTGGCCAAGGGCATCATTGTCGAGGTTTTGCCGCTTTTCCCGTGCTTTAAAGGCGATTCGAATCTTCCTCCTGAAATCTGTTTCCTGCAATTCTGCCTTGCTTTCAAATCCTCTTTGTTGTCTTCCGTCAATATATTTGTGGACGAGAGTTATCATTTATAACTCTGCAGGTTTGTGAATTGCAGTTCCCCTGAGCTCCATTTTTCAACTCGCTTTCTTGGGAGCTGGCCGCAAAAGCGCAGGATTGCTTCAGGCCCTATTCTGGTCCCGGGCGGCAGGCTGAGCCTGTGGTTAATTCTTCTTCCTGATGGGAAAATAGAGTGACCTGTGTCTGTCCCCACACCTAGAGCTAGTGTCTCATTGGTTCCCCCTCTTCCCGTTCATCCTCAGGACAAATTGCAACCTGTACGGAACAGGAGGTTAAAGGTGCTGATTCTCCAAGGAGGGAGATTGCTAGTAAAGCGGCTGGAATGGCGAACCCGAGCACAAGGAGATGAGAAATGAGGTGCGTGTTAGAAACCTTTCCCGATCACACGGTGTACCATCTTCTGGGATTCTCATGCATGTTTTCGATGTAGGAAGATGCCCTTGAACCTGGAGATTTGGGACCCATGGGATGGGTACCACGCAGTATTACTCTAAAGGGTCTGCGTTTGCTCACCCAACCTCACCAAACCTCTCAGCCCCAAGAGTGTCCACCCTTATGCCTCAATCAGCTGTGGGTCTAGATATGGTCAATCCAGGTGGCATCACAGCCCTTGAACGAATTTTGTAAGAATTTCTCTCTCTTTCACTGTCTTTGTTTCACGGGTTTTTAAAAGTAATTGATTTTTATAAAGGGGTTTAGCTGTTTTTTACTGCTGTGTTTATGCCGCTTTACACCCACTTGACTCACATACAGAGAGATATCAATACATAGGTTTTAAGATTCTTACTAGTCAGATATATTCTTGGGCGGTGAATAGGGGGTTTTGAGTCCAGATCACTGAGCAAGGAGTAGGTCTTGTCTATTACATATTGGGTTTATGGAACGGTCTCTGAGCTAATTTGAAACCCTTGTTTTATGCATCACCCCACCTCACCTTTCCCGTTAAGCAGCCATAGTGTGTTTTCTAAACGTGTGACTCTGTTCTGTTTTGTAATTCAGTTCAAGGGTAGCGGTTTTACATTCCCTCTATAAGTGATATCTTATGATAAGTGTCGTTTTCTGTGTGGCTTATTTCACTTAGAATCGTCGTACCTAAATCCACTCATCATGCTGCTACTAGCCTTATGACGTTGATTTCATGGCTGAGTGATATTCCATTGTACAAAAGGACCACAACTTCTTTATCCATTTTTCTCTTTCCTGGGATATTTAAGGTGTAACGAAGTGGAGGTTCTTGTCAACAGAGCAGCCCTAAACTTTGGGGTGCCTGTGCCTTGCTGATTTTTAGTTTTCCCAATTTATACGCCCGTGAGAGGAAGTGCCCTATGCTCTCTAAGCTGAGTGTTTTCGATGTTTCAGGACACACCGTACACTTCTGCAGAGTGGCTGTTGGCAATTTACATCCCGCCCATCAGCGTAGCAAGGCTCCCGTTTCTCCATGGCCCGTCCTGCATTTCTGGTTTTGACACTTTATTCAGCATGGCCCTTTTGACCGATGGGAAGCGAGACTTCTTTGTAGCGCTGATTTGCCTTTCCAGGTTGCTTGGTTGGCCAAAAAGGGCGTATGCGTTTTTTCCTGAATATATTCAGGAAAAAACGCATACGCCCTTTTTGGCCAAGGGCATCATTGTCGAGGTTTTGCCGCTTTTCCCGTGCTTTAAAGGCGATTCGAATCTTCCTCCTGAAATCTGTTTCCTGCAATTCTGCCTTGCTTTCAAATCCTCTTTGTTGTCTTCCGTCAATATATTTGTGGACGAGAGTTATCATTTATAACTCTGCAGGTTTGTGAATTGCAGTTCCCCTGAGCTCCATTTTTCAACTCGCTTTCTTGGGAGCTGGCCGCAAAAGCGCAGGATTGCTTCAGGCCCTATTCTGGTCCCGGGCGGCAGGCTGAGCCTGTGGTTAATTCTTCTTCCTGATGGGAAAATAGAGTGACCTGTGCCTGTCCCAACACCTAGAGCTAGTGTCTCATTGGTTCCCCCTCTTCCCGTTCATCCTCAGGACAAATTGCAACCTGTACGGAACAGGAGGTTAAAGGTGCTGATTCTCCAAGGAGGGAGATTGCTAGTAAAGCGGCTGGAATGGCGAACCCGAGCACAAGGAGATGAGAAATGAGGTGCGTGTTAGAAACCTTTCCCGATCACACGGTGTACCATCTTCTGGGATTCTCATGCATGTTTTCGATGTAGGAAGATGCCCTTGAACCTGGAGATTTGGGACCCATGGGATGGGTACCACGCAGTATTACTCTAAAGGGTCTGCGTTTGCTCACCCAACCTCACCAAACCTCTCAGCCCCAAGAGTGTCCACCCTTATGCCTCAATCAGCTGTGGGTCTAGATATGGTCAATCCAGGTGGCATCACAGCCCTTGAACGAATTTTGTAAGAATTTCTCTCTCTTTCACTGTCTTTGTTTCACGGGTTTTTAAAAGTAATGGATTTTTATAAAGGGGTTTAGCTGTTTTTTACTGCTGTGTTTATGCCGCTTTACACCCACTTGACTCACATACAGAGAGATATCAATACATAGGTTTTAAGATTCTTACTAGTCAGATATATTCTTGGGCGGTGAATAGGGGGTGTTGAGTCCAGATCACTGAGCAAAGAGTAGGTCTTGTCTATTACATATTGGGTTTATGGAACGGTCTCTGAGCTAATTTGAAACCCTTGTTTTATGCATCACCCCACCTCACCTTTCCCGTTAAGCAGCCATAGTGTGTTTTCTAAACGTGTGACTCTGTTCTGTTTTGTAATTCAGTTCAAGGGTAGCGATTTTTACATTCCCTCTATAAGTGATATCTTATGATAAGTGTCTTTTTCTGTGTGACTTATTTCACTTAGAATCGTCGTACCTAAATCCATTCATCATGCTGCTACTAGCCTTATGACGTTGATTTCATGGCTGAGTGATATTCCATTGTACAAAAGGACCACAACTTCTTTATCCATTTTTCTCTTTCCTGGGATATTTAAGGTGTAACGAAGTGGAGGTTCTTGTCAACAGAGCAGCCCTAAACTTTGGGGTGCCTGTGCCTTGCTGATTTTTAGTTTTCCCAATTTATACGCCCGTGAGTGGAAGTGCCCTATGCTCTCTAAGCTGAGTGTTTTCGATGTTTCAGGACACACCGTACACTTCTGCAGAGTGGCTGTTGGCAATTTACATCCCGCCCATCAGCGTAGCAAGGCTCCCGTTTCTCCATGGCCTGTCCTGCATTTCTGGTTTTGACACTTTATTCAGCATGGCCCTTTTGACCGATGGGAAGCGAGACTTCTTTGTAGCGCTGATTTGCCTTTCCAGGTTGCTTGGTTGGCCAAAAAGGGCGTATGAGTTTTTTCCTGAATATATTCAGGAAAAAACGCATACGCCCTTTTTGGCCAAGGGCATCATTGTCGAGGTTTTGCCGCTTTTCCCGTGCTTTAAAGGCGATTCGAATCTTCCTCCTGAAATCTGTTTCCTGCAATTCTGCCTTGCTTTCAAATCCTCTTTGTTGTCTTCCGTCAATATATTTGTGGACGAGAGTTATCATTTATAACTCTGCAGGTTTGTGAATTGCAGTGCCCCTGAGCTCCATTTTTCAACTCGCTTTCTTGGGAGCTGGCCGCAAAAGCGCAGGATTGCTTCAGGCCCTATTCTGGTCCCGGGCGGCAGGCTGAGCCTGTGGTTAATTCTTCTTCCTGATGGGAAAATAGAGTGACCTGTGCCTGTCCCCACACCTAGAGCTAGTGTCTCATTGGTTCCCCCTCTTCCCGTTCATCCTCAGGACAAATTGCAACCTGTACAGAACAGGAGGTTAAAGGTGCTGATTCTCCAAGGAGGGAGATTGCTAGTAAAGCGGCTGGAATGGCGAACCCGAGCACAAGGAGATGAGAAATGAGGTGCGTGTTAGAAACCTTTCCCGATCACACGGTGTACCATCTTCTGGGATTCTCATGCATGTTTTCGATGTAGGAAGATGCCCTTGAACCTGGAGATTTGGGACCCATGGGATGGGTACCACGCAGTATTACTCTAAAGGGTCTGCGTTTGCTCACCCAACCTCACCAAACCTCTCAGCCCCAAGAGTGTCCACCCTTATGCCTCAATCAGCTGTGGGTCTAGATATGGTCAATCCAGGTGGCATCACAGCCCTTGAACGAATTTTGTAAGAATTTCTCTCTCTTTCACTGTCTTTGTTTCACGGGTTTTTAAAAGTAATTGATTTTTATAAAGGGGTTTAGCTGTTTTTTACTGCTGTGTTTATGCCGCTTTACACCCACTTGACTCACATACAGAGAGATATCAATACATAGGTTTTAAGATTCTTACTAGTCAGATATATTCTTGGGCGGTGAATAGGGGGTTTTGAGTCCAGATCACTGAGCAAGGAGTAGGTCTTGTCTATTACATATTGGGTTTATGGAACGGTCTCTGAGCTAATTTGAAACCCTTGTTTTATGCATCACCCCACCTCACCTTTCCCGTTAAGCAGCCATAGTGTGTTTTCTAAACGTGTGACTCTGTTCTGTTTTGTAATTCAGTTCAAGGGTAGCGGTTTTACATTCCCTCTATAAGTGATATCTTATGATAAGTGTCGTTTTCTGTGTGGCTTATTTCACTTAGAATCGTCGTACCTAAATCCACTCATCATGCTGCTACTAGCCTTATGACGTTGATTTCATGGCTGAGTGATATTCCATTGTACAAAAGGACCACAACTTCTTTATCCATTTTTCTCTTTCCTGGGATATTTAAGGTGTAACGAAGTGGAGGTTCTTGTCAACAGAGCAGCCCTAAACTTTGGGGTGCCTGTGCCTTGCTGATTTTTAGTTTTCCCAATTTATACGCCCGTGAGAGGAAGTGCCCTATGCTCTCTAAGCTGAGTGTTTTCGATGTTTCAGGACACACCGTACACTTCTGCAGAGTGGCTGTTGGCAATTTACATCCCGCCCATCAGCGTAGCAAGGCTCCCGTTTCTCCATGGCCTGTCCTGCATTTCTGGGTTTGACACTTTATTCAGCGTGGCCTATTTGACCGATGGGAAGCGAGACTTCTTTGTAGCGCTGATTTGCCTTTCCAGGTTGCTTGGTTGGCCAAAAAGGGCGTATGCGTTTTTTCCTGAATATATTCAGGAAAAAACGCATACGCCCTTTTCGGCCAAGGGCATCATTGTCGAGGTTTTGCCGCTTTTCCCGTGCTTTAAAGGCGATTCGAATCTACCTCCTGAAATCTGTTTCCTGCAATTCTGCCTTGCTTTCAAATCCTCTTCGTTGCCTACCCTCAATATATTTGAGGACGAGAGTTATCATTTATAACTCTGCAGGTCTGTGAATTGCAGTGCCCCTGAGCTCCATTTTTCAACTCGCTTTCTTGGGAGCTGGCTGCAAAAGCGCAGGATTGCTTCAGGCCCTATTCTGGTCCCGGGCGGCAGGCTGAGCCTGTGGTTAATTCTTCTTCCTGATGGGAAAATAGAGTGACCTGTGCCTGTCCCCACACCTAGAGCTAGTGTCTCATTGGTTCCCCCTCTTCCCGTTCATCCTCAGGACAAATTGCAACCTGTACGGAACAGGAGGTTAAAGGTGCTGATTCTCCAAGGAGGGAGATTGCTAGTAAAGCGGCTGGAATGGCGAACCCGAGCACAAGGAGATGAGAAATGAGGTGCGTGTTAGAAACCTTTCCCGATCACACGGTGTACCATCTTCTGGGATTCTCATGCATGTTTTCGATGTAGGAAGATGCCCTTGAACCTGGAGATTTGGGACCCATGGGATGGGTACCACGCAGTATTACTCTAAAGGGTCTGCGTTTGCTCACCCAACCTCACCAAACCTCTCAGCCCCAAGAGTGTCCACCCTTATGCCTCAATCAGCTGTGGGTCTAGATATGGTCAATCCAGGTGGCATCACAGCCCTTGAACGAATTTTGTAAGAATTTCTCTCTCTTTCACTGTCTTTGTTTCACGGGTTTTTAAAAGTAATTGATTTTTATAAAGGGGTTTAGCTGTTTTTTACTGCTGTGTTTACGCCGCTTTACACCCACTTGACTCACATACAGAGAGATATCAATACATAGGTTTTAAGATTCTTACTAGTCAGATATATTCTTGGGCGGTGAATAGGGGGTTTTGAGTCCAGATCACTGAGCAAGGAGTAGGTCTTGTCTATTACATATTGGGTTTATGGAACGGTCTCTGAGCTAATTTGAAACCCTTGTTTTATGCATCACCCCACCTCACCTTTCCCGTTAAGCAGCCATAGTGAGTTTTCTAAACGTGTGACTCTGTTCTGTTTTGTAATTCAGTTCAAGGGTAGCGGTTTTACATTCCCTCTATAAGTGATATCTTATGATAAGTGTCGTTTTCTGTGTGGCTTATTTCACTTAGAATCGTCGTACCTAAATCCACTCATCATGCTGCTACTAGCCTTATGACGTTGATTTCATGGCTGAGTGATATTCCATTGTACAAAAGGACCACAACTTCTTTATCCATTTTTCTCTTTCCTGGGATATTTAAGGTGTAACGAAGTGGAGGTTCTTGTCAACAGAGCAGCCCTAAACTTTGGGGTGCCTGTGCCTTGCTGATTTTTAGTTTTCCCAATTTATACGCCCGTGAGAGGAAGTGCCCTATGCTCTCTAAGCTGAGTGTTTTCGATGTTTCAGGACACACCGTACACTTCTGCAGAGTGGCTGTTGGCAATTTACATCCCGCCCATCAGCGTAGCAAGGCTCCCGTTTCTCCATGGCCTGTCCTGCATTTCTGGTTTTGACACTTTATTCAGCATGGCCCTTTTGACCGATGGGAAGCGAGACTTCTTTGTAGCGCTGATTTGCCTTTCCAGGTTGCTTGGTTGGCCAAAAAGGGCGTATGCGTTTTTTCCTGAATATATTCAGGAAAAAACGCATACGCCCTTTTTGGCCAAGGGCATCATTGTCGAGGTTTTGCCGCTTTTCCCGTGCTTTAAAGGCGATTCGAATCTTCCTCCTGAAATCTGTTTCCTGCAATTCTGCCTTGCTTTCAAATCCTCTTTGTTGTCTTCCGTCAATATATTTGTGGACGAGAGTTATCATTTATAACTCTGCAGGTTTGTGAATTGCAGTGCCCCTGAGCTCCATTTTTCAACTCGCTTTCTTGGGAGCTGGCCGCAAAAGCGCAGGATTGCTTCAGGCCCTATTCTGGTCCCGGGCGGCAGGCTGAGCCTGTGGTTAATTCTTCTTCCTGATGGGAAAATAGAGTGACCTGTGCCTGTCCCAACACCTAGAGCTAGTGTCTCATTGGTTCCCCCTCTTCCCGTTCATCCTCAGGACAAATTGCAACCTGTACGGAACAGGAGGTTAAAGGTGCTGATTCTCCAAGGAGGGAGATTGCTAGTAAAGCGGCTGGAATGGCGAACCCGAGCACAAGGAGATGAGAAATGAGGTGCGTGTTAGAAACCTTTCCCGATCACACGGTGTACCATCTTCTGGGATTCTCATGCATGTTTTCGATGTAGGAAGATGCCCTTGAACCTGGAGATTTGGGACCCATGGGATGGGTACCACGCAGTATTACTCTAAAGGGTCTGCGTTTGCTCACCCAACCTCACCAAACCTCTCAGCCCCAAGAGTGTCCACCCTTATGCCTCAATCAGCTGTGGGTCTAGATATGGTCAATCCAGGTGGCATCACAGCCCTTGAACGAATTTTGTAAGAATTTCTCTCTCTTTCACTGTCTTTGTTTCACGGGTTTTTAAAAGTAATTGATTTTTATAAAGGGGTTTAGCTGTTTTTTACTGCTGTGTTTATGCCGCTTTACACCCACTTGACTCACATACAGAGAGATATCAATACATAGGTTTTAAGATTCTTACTAGTCAGATATATTCTTGGGCGGTGAATAGGGGGTGTTGAGTCCAGATCACTGAGCAAGGAGTAGGTCTTGTCTATTACATATTGGGTTTATGGAACGGTCTCTGAGCTAATTTGAAACCCTTGTTTTATGCATCACCCCACCTCACCTTTCCCGTTAAGCAGCCATAGTGAGTTTTCTAAACGTGTGACTCTGTTCTGTTTTGTAATTCAGTTCAAGGGTAACGATTTTTACATTCCCTCTATAAGTGATATCTTATGATAAGTGTCTTTTTCTGTGTGACTTATTTCACTTAGAATCGTCGTACCTAAATCCACTCATCATGCTGCTACTAGCCTTATGACGTTGATTTCATGGCTGAGTGATATTCCATTGTACAAAAGGACCACAACTTCTTTATCCATTTTTCTCTTTCCTGGGATATTTAAGGTGTAACGAAGTGGAGGTTCTTGTCAACAGAGCAGCCCTAAACTTTGGGGTGCCTGTGCCTTGCTGATTTTTAGTTTTCCCAATTTATACGCCCGTGAGTGGAAGTGCCCTATGCTCTCTAAGCTGAGTGTTTTCGATGTTTCAGGACACACCGTACACTTCTGCAGAGTGGCTGTTGGCAATTTACATCCCGCCCATCAGCGTAGCAAGGCTCCCGTTTCTCCATGGCCTGTCCTGCATTTCTGGTTTTGACACTTTATTCAGCATGGCCCTTTTGACCGATGGGAAGCGAGACTTCTTTGTAGCGCTGATTTGCCTTTCCAGGTTGCTTGGTTGGCCAAAAAGGGCGTATGCGTTTTTTCCTGAATATATTCAGGAAAAAACGCATACGCCCTTTTTGGCCAAGGGCATCATTGTCGAGGTTTTGCCGCTTTTCCCGTGCTTTAAAGGCGATTCGAATCTTCCTCCTGAAATCTGTTTCCTGCAATTCTGCCTTGCTTTCAAATCCTCTTTGTTGTCTTCCGTCAATATATTTGTGGACGAGAGTTATCATTTATAACTCTGCAGGTTTGTGAATTGCAGTGCCCCTGAGCTCCATTTTTCAACTCGCTTTCTTGGGAGCTGGCCGCAAAAGCGCAGGATTGCTTCAGGCCCTATTCTGGTCCCGGGCGGCAGGCTGAGCCTGTGGTTAATTCTTCTTCCTGATGGGAAAATAGAGTGACCTGTGTCTGTCCCCACACCTAGAGCTAGTGTCTCATTGGTTCCCCCTCTTCCCGTTCATCCTCAGGACAAATTGCAACCTGTACGGAACAGGAGGTTAAAGGTGCTGATTCTCCAAGGAGGGAGATTGCTAGTAAAGCGGCTGGAATGGCGAACCCGAGCACAAGGAGATGAGAAATGAGGTGCGTGTTAGAAACCTTTCCCGATCACACGGTGTACCATCTTCTGGGATTCTCATGCATGTTTTCGATGTAGGAAGATGCCCTTGAACCTGGAGATTTGGGACCCATGGGATGGGTACCACGCAGTATTACTCTAAAGGGTCTGCGTTTGCTCACCCAACCTCACCAAACCTCTCAGCCCCAAGAGTGTCCACCCTTATGCCTCAATCAGCTGTGGGTCTAGATATGGTCAATCCAGGTGGCATCACAGCCCTTGAACGAATTTTGTAAGAATTTCTCTCTCTTTCACTGTCTTTGTTTCACGGGTTTTTAAAAGTAATTGATTTTTATAAAGGGGTTTAGCTGTTTTTTACTGCTGTGTTTATGCCGCTTTACACCCACTTGACTCACATACAGAGAGATATCAATACATAGGTTTTAAGATTCTTACTAGTCAGATATATTCTTGGGCGGTGAATAGGGGGTTTTGAGTCCAGATCACTGAGCAAGGAGTAGGTCTTGTCTATTACATATTGGGTTTATGGAACGGTCTCTGAGCTAATTTGAAACCCTTGTTTTATGCATCACCCCACCTCACCTTTCCCGTTAAGCAGCCATAGTGAGTTTTCTAAACGTGTGACTCTGTTCTGTTTTGTAATTCAGTTCAAGGGTAGCGGTTTTACATTCCCTCTATAAGTGATATCTTATGATAAGTGTCGTTTTCTGTGTGGCTTATTTCACTTAGAATCGTCGTACCTAAATCCACTCATCATGCTGCTACTAGCCTTATGACGTTGATTTCATGGCTGAGTGATATTCCATTGTACAAAAGGACCACAACTTCTTTATCCATTTTTCTCTTTCCTGGGATATTTAAGGTGTAACGAAGTGGAGGTTCTTGTCAACAGAGCAGCCCTAAACTTTGGGGTGCCTGTGCCTTGCTGATTTTTAGTTTTCCCAATTTATACGCCCGTGAGAGGAAGTGCCCTATGCTCTCTAAGCTGAGTGTTTTCGATGTTTCAGGACACACCGTACACTTCTGCAGAGTGGCTGTTGGCAATTTACATCCCGCCCATCAGCGTAGCAAGGCTCCCGTTTCTCCATGGCCCGTCCTGCATTTCTGGTTTTGACACTTTATTCAGCATGGCCCTTTTGACCGATGGGAAGCGAGACTTCTTTGTAGCGCTGATTTGCCTTTCCAGGTTGCTTGGTTGGCCAAAAAGGGCGTATGCGTTTTTTCCTGAATATATTCAGGAAAAAACGCATACGCCCTTTTTGGCCAAGGGCATCATTGTCGAGGTTTTGCCGCTTTTCCCGTGCTTTAAAGGCGATTCGAATCTTCCTCCTGAAATCTGTTTCCTGCAATTCTGCCTTGCTTTCAAATCCTCTTTGTTGTCTTCCGTCAATATATTTGTGGACGAGAGTTATCATTTATAACTCTGCAGGTTTGTGAATTGCAGTGCCCCTGAGCTCCATTTTTCAACTCGCTTTCTTGGGAGCTGGCCGCAAAAGCGCAGGATTGCTTCAGGCCCTATTCTGGTCCCGGGCGGCAGGCTGAGCCTGTGGTTAATTCTTCTTCCTGATGGGAAAATAGAGTGACCTGTGCCTGTCCCAACACCTAGAGCTAGTGTCTCATTGGTTCCCCCTCTTCCCGTTCATCCTCAGGACAAATTGCAACCTGTACGGAACAGGAGGTTAAAGGTGCTGATTCTCCAAGGAGGGAGATTGCTAGTAAAGCGGCTGGAATGGCGAACCCGAGCACAAGGAGATGAGAAATGAGGTGCGTGTTAGAAACCTTTCCCGATCACACGGTGTACCATCTTCTGGGATTCTCATGCATGTTTTCGATGTAGGAAGATGCCCTTGAACCTGGAGATTTGGGACCCATGGGATGGGTACCACGCAGTATTACTCTAAAGGGTCTGCGTTTGCTCACCCAACCTCACCAAACCTCTCAGCCCCAAGAGTGTCCACCCTTATGCCTCAATCAGCTGTGGGTCTAGATATGGTCAATCCAGGTGGCATCACAGCCCTTGAACGAATTTTGTAAGAATTTCTCTCTCTTTCACTGTCTTTGTTTCACGGGTTTTTAAAAGTAATTGATTTTTATAAAGGGGTTTAGCTGTTTTTTACTGCTGTGTTTATGCCGCTTTACACCCACTTGACTCACATACAGAGAGATATCAATACATAGGTTTTAAGATTCTTACTAGTCAGATATATTCTTGGGCGGTGAATAGGGGGTGTTGAGTCCAGATCACTGAGCAAGGAGTAGGTCTTGTCTATTACATATTGGGTTTATGGAACGGTCTCTGAGCTAATTTGAAACCCTTGTTTTATGCATCACCCCACCTCACCTTTCCCGTTAAGCAGCCATAGTGTGTTTTCTAAACGTGTGACTCTGTTCTGTTTTGTAATTCAGTTCAAGGGTAGCGATTTTTACATTCCCTCTATAAGTGATATCTTATGATAAGTGTCTTTTTCTGTGTGACTTATTTCACTTAGAATCGTCGTACCTAAATCCACTCATCATGCTGCTACTAGCCTTATGACGTTGATTTCATGGCTGAGTGATATTCCATTGTACAAAAGGA
Source organism: Balaenoptera borealis (assembly GCF_965194805.1). Taxonomy (NCBI): domain Eukaryota; kingdom Metazoa; phylum Chordata; class Mammalia; order Artiodactyla; family Balaenopteridae; genus Balaenoptera; species Balaenoptera borealis. Next base: position 140,768 of record NW_028123133.1, on the reverse strand, counting down.
CCACAACTTCTTTATCCATTTTTCTCTTTCCTGGGATATTTAAGGTGTAACGAAGTGGAGGTTCTTGTCAACAGAGCAGCCCTAAACTTTGGGGTGCCTGTGCCTTGCTGATTTTTAGTTTTCCCAATTTATACGCCCGTGAGTGGAAGTGCCCTATGCTCTCTAAGCTGAGTGTTTTCGATGTTTCAGGACACACCGTACACTTCTCCAGAGTGGCTGTTGGCAATTTACATCCCGCCCATCAGCGTAGCAAGGCTCCCGTTTCTCCATGGCCTGTCCTGCATTTCTGGTTTTGACACTTTATTCAGCATGGCCCTTTTGACCGATGGGAAGCGAGACTTCTTTGTAGCGCTGATTTGCCTTTCCAGGTTGCTTGGTTGGCCAAAAAGGGCGTATGCGTTTTTTCCTGAATATATTCAGGAAAAAACGCATACGCCCTTTTTGGCCAAGGGCATCATTGTCGAGGTTTTGCCGCTTTTCCCGTGCTTTAAAGGCGATTCGAATCTTCCTCCTGAAATCTGTTTCCTGCAATTCTGCCTTGCTTTCAAATCCTCTTTGTTGTCTTCCGTCAATATATTTGTGGACGAGAGTTATCATTTATAACTCTGCAGGTTTGTGAATTGCAGTGCCCCTGAGCTCCATTTTTCAACTCGCTTTCTTGGGAGCTGGCCGCAAAAGCGCAGGATTGCTTCAGGCCCTATTCTGGTCCCGGGCGGCAGGCTGAGCCTGTGGTTAATTCTTCTTCCTGATGGGAAAATAGAGTGACCTGTGCCTGTCCCCACACCTAGAGCTAGTGTCTCATTGGTTCCCCCTCTTCCCGTTCATCCTCAGGACAAATTGCAACCTGTACGGAACAGGAGGTTAAAGGTGCTGATTCTCCAAGGAGGGAGATTGCTAGTAAAGCGGCTGGAATGGCGAACCCGAGCACAAGGAGATGAGAAATGAGGTGCGTGTTAGAAACCTTTCCCGATCACACGGTGTACCATCTTCTGGGATTCTCATGCATGTTTTCGATGTAGGAAGATGCCCTTGAACCTGGAGATTTGGGACCCATGGGATGGGTACCACGCAGTATTACTCTAAAGGGTCTGCGTTTGCTCACCCAACCTCACCAAACCTCTCAGCCCCAAGAGTGTCCACCCTTATGCCTCAATCAGCTGTGGGTCTAGATATGGTCAATCCAGGTGGCATCACAGCCCTTGAACGAATTTTGTAAGAATTTCTCTCTCTTTCACTGTCTTTGTTTCACGGGTTTTTAAAAGTAATTGATTTTTATAAAGGGGTTTAGCTGTTTTTTACTGCTGTGTTTATGCCGCTTTACACCCACTTGACTCACATACAGAGAGATATCAATACATAGGTTTTAAGATTCTTACTAGTCAGATATATTCTTGGGCGGTGAATAGGGGGTTTTGAGTCCAGATCACTGAGCAAGGAGTAGGTCTTGTCTATTACATATTGGGTTTATGGAACGGTCTCTGAGCTAATTTGAAACCCTTGTTTTATGCATCACCCCACCTCACCTTTCCCGTTAAGCAGCCATAGTGTGTTTTCTAAACGTGTGACTCTGTTCTGTTTTGTAATTCAGTTCAAGGGTAGCGGTTTTACATTCCCTCTATAAGTGATATCTTATGATAAGTGTCGTTTTCTGTGTGGCTTATTTCACTTAGAATCGTCGTACCTAAATCCACTCATCATGCTGCTACTAGCCTTATGACGTTGATTTCATGGCTGAGTGATATTCCATTGTACAAAAGGACCACAACTTCTTTATCCATTTTTCTCTTTCCTGGGATATTTAAGGTGTAACGAAGTGGAGGTTCTTGTCAACAGAGCAGCCCTAAACTTTGGGGTGCCTGTGCCTTGCTGATTTTTAGTTTTCCCAATTTATACGCCCGTGAGAGGAAGTGCCCTATGCTCTCTAAGCTGAGTGTTTTCGATGTTTCAGGACACACCGTACACTTCTGCAGAGTGGCTGTTGGCAATTTACATCCCGCCCATCAGCGTAGCAAGGCTCCCGTTTCTCCATGGCCCGTCCTGCATTTCTGGTTTTGACACTTTATTCAGCATGGCCCTTTTGACCGATGGGAAGCGAGACTTCTTTGTAGCGCTGATTTGCCTTTCCAGGTTGCTTGGTTGGCCAAAAAGGGCGTATGCGTTTTTTCCTGAATATATTCAGGAAAAAACGCATACGCCCTTTTTGGCCAAGGGCATCATTGTCGAGGTTTTGCCGCTTTTCCCGTGCTTTAAAGGCGATTCGAATCTTCCTCCTGAAATCTGTTTCCTGCAATTCTGCCTTGCTTTCAAATCCTCTTTGTTGTCTTCCGTCAATATATTTGTGGACGAGAGTTATCATTTATAACTCTGCAGGTTTGTGAATTGCAGTGCCCCTGAGCTCCATTTTTCAACTCGCTTTCTTGGGAGCTGGCCGCAAAAGCGCAGGATTGCTTCAGGCCCTATTCTGGTCCCGGGCGGCAGGCTGAGCCTGTGGTTAATTCTTCTTCCTGATGGGAAAATAGAGTGACCTGTGCCTGTCCCAACACCTAGAGCTAGTGTCTCATTGGTTCCCCCTCTTCCCGTTCATCCTCAGGACAAATTGCAACCTGTACGGAACAGGAGGTTAAAGGTGCTGATTCTCCAAGGAGGGAGATTGCTAGTAAAGCGGCTGGAATGGCGAACCCGAGCACAAGGAGATGAGAAATGAGGTGCGTGTTAGAAACCTTTCCCGATCACACGGTGTACCATCTTCTGGGATTCTCATGCATGTTTTCGATGTAGGAAGATGCCCTTGAACCTGGAGATTTGGGACCCATGGGATGGGTACCACGCAGTATTACTCTAAAGGGTCTGCGTTTGCTCACCCAACCTCACCAAACCTCTCAGCCCCAAGAGTGTCCACCCTTATGCCTCAATCAGCTGTGGGTCTAGATATGGTCAATCCAGGTGGCATCACAGCCCTTGAACGAATTTTGTAAGAATTTCTCTCTCTTTCACTGTCTTTGTTTCACGGGTTTTTAAAAGTAATTGATTTTTATAAAGGGGTTTAGCTGTTTTTTACTGCTGTGTTTATGCCGCTTTACACCCACTTGACTCACATACAGAGAGATATCAATACATAGGTTTTAAGATTCTTACTAGTCAGATATATTCTTGGGCGGTGAATAGGGGGTGTTGAGTCCAGATCACTGAGCAAGGAGTAGGTCTTGTCTATTACATATTGGGTTTATGGAACGGTATCTGAGCTAATTTGAAACCCTTGTTTTATGCATCACCCCACCTCACCTTTCCCGTTAAGCAGCCATAGTGTGTTTTCTAAACGTGTGACTCTGTTCTGTTTTGTAATTCAGTTCAAGGGTAACGATTTTTACATTCCCTCTATAAGTGATATCTTATGATAAGTGTCTTTTTCTGTGTGACTTATTTCACTTAGAATCGTCGTACCTAAATCCACTCATCATGCTGCTACTAGCCTTATGACGTTGATTTCATGGCTGAGTGATATTCCATTGTACAAAAGGACCACAACTTCTTTATCCATTTTTCTCTTTCCTGGGATATTTAAGGTGTAACGAAGTGGAGGTTCTTGTCAACAGAGCAGCCCTAAACTTTGGGGTGCCTGTGCCTTGCTGATTTTTAGTTTTCCCAATTTATACGCCCGTGAGTGGAAGTGCCCTATGCTCTCTAAGCTGAGTGTTTTCGATGTTTCAGGACACACCGTACACTTCTGCAGAGTGGCTGTTGGCAATTTACATCCCGCCCATCAGCGTAGCAAGGCTCCCGTTTCTCCATGGCCTGTCCTGCATTTCTGGTTTTGACACTTTATTCAGCATGGCCCTTTTGACCGATGGGAAGCGAGACTTCTTTGTAGCGCTGATTTGCCTTTCCAGGTTGCTTGGTTGGCCAAAAAGGGCGTATGCGTTTTTTCCTGAATATATTCAGAAAAAAACGCTTACGCCCTTTTTGGCCAAGGGCATCATTGTCGAGGTTTTGCCGCTTTTCCCGTGCTTTAAAGGCGATTCGAATCTTCCTCCTGAAATCTGTTTCCTGCAATTCTGCCTTGCTTTCAAATCCTCTTTGTTGTCTTCCGTCAATATATTTGTGGACGAGAGTTATCATTTATAACTCTGCAGGTTTGTGAATTGCAGTTCCCCTGAGCTCCATTTTTCAACTCGCTTTCTTGGGAGCTGGCCGCAAAAGCGCAGGATTGCTTCAGGCCCTATTCTGGTCCCGGGCGGCAGGCTGAGCCTGTGGTTAATTCTTCTTCCTGATGGGAAAATAGAGTGACCTGTGTCTGTCCCCACACCTAGAGCTAGTGTCTCATTGGTTCCCCCTCTTCCCGTTCATCCTCAGGACAAATTGCAACCTGTACGGAACAGGAGGTTAAAGGTGCTGATTCTCCAAGGAGGGAGATTGCTAGTAAAGTGGCTGGAATGGCGAACCCGAGCACAAGGAGATGAGAAATGAGGTGCGTGTTAGAAACCTTTCCCGATCACACGGTGTACCATCTTCTGGGATTCTCATGCATGTTTTCGATGTAGGAAGATGCCCTTGAACCTGGAGATTTGGGACCCATGGGATGGGTACCACGCAGTATTACTCTAAAGGGTCTGCGTTTGCTCACCCAACCTCACCAAACCTCTCAGCCCCAAGAGTGTCCACCCTTATGCCTCAATCAGCTGTGGGTCTAGATATGGTCAATCCAGGTGGCATCACAGCCCTTGAACGAATTTTGTAAGAATTTCTCTCTCTTTCACTGTCTTTGTTTCACGGGTTTTTAAAAGTAATTGATTTTTATAAAGGGGTTTAGCTGTTTTTTACTGCTGTGTTTATGCCGCTTTACACCCACTTGACTCACATACAGAGAGATATCAATACATAGGTTTTAAGATTCTTACTAGTCAGATATATTCTTGGGCGGTGAATAGGGGTTTTGAGTCCAGATCACTGAGCAAGGAGTAGGTCTTGTCTATTACATATTGGGTTTATGGAACGGTCTCTGAGCTAATTTGAAACCCTTGTTTTATGCATCACCCCACCTCACCTTTCCCGTTAAGCAGCCATAGTGTGTTTTCTAAACGTGTGACTCTGTTCTGTTTTGTAATTCAGTTCAAGGGTAGCGGTTTTACATTCCCTCTATAAGTGATATCTTATGATAAGTGTCTTTTTCTGTGTGGCTTATTTCACTTAGAATCGTCGTACCTAAATCCACTCATCATGCTGCTACTAGCCTTATGACGTTGATTTCATGGCTGAGTGATATTCCATTGTACAAAAGGACCACAACTTCTTTATCCATTTTTCTCTTTCCTGGGATATTTAAGGTGTAACGAAGTGGAGGTTCTTGTCAACAGAGCAGCCCTAAACTTTGGGGTGCCTGTGCCTTGCTGATTTTTAGTTTTCCCAATTTATACGCCCGTGAGAGGAAGTGCCCTATGCTCTCTAAGCTGAGTGTTTTCGATGTTTCAGGACACACCGTACACTTCTGCAGAGTGGCTGTTGGCAATTTACATCCCGCCCATCAGCGTAGCAAGGCTCCCGTTTCTCCATGGCCCGTCCTGCATTTCTGGTTTTGACACTTTATTCAGCATGGCCCTTTTGACCGATGGGAAGCGAGACTTCTTTGTAGCGCTGATTTGCCTTTCCAGGTTGCTTGGTTGGCCAAAAAGGGCGTATGCGTTTTTTCCTGAATATATTCAGGAAAAAACGCATACGCCCTTTTTGGCCAAGGGCATCATTGTCGAGGTTTTGCCGCTTTTCCCGTGCTTTAAAGGCGATTCGAATCTTCCTCCTGAAATCTGTTTCCTGCAATTCTGCCTTGCTTTCAAATCCTCTTTGTTGTCTTCCGTCAATATATTTGTGGACGAGAGTTATCATTTATAACTCTGCAGGTTTGTGAATTGCAGTGCCCCTGAGCTCCATTTTTCAATTCGCTTTCTTGGGAGCTGGCCGCAAAAGCGCAGGATTGCTTCAGGCCCTATTCTGGTCCCGGGCGGCAGGCTGAGCCTGTGGTTAATTCTTCTTCCTGATGGGAAAATAGAGTGACCTGTGCCTGTCCCAACACCTAGAGCTAGTGTCTCATTGGTTCCCCCTCTTCCCGTTCATCCTCAGGACAAATTGCAACCTGTACGGAACAGGAGGTTAAAGGTGCTGATTCTCCAAGGAGGGAGATTGCTAGTAAAGCGGCTGGAATGGCGAACCCGAGCACAAGGAGATGAGAAATGAGGTGCGTGTTAGAAACCTTTCCCGATCACACGGTGTACCATCTTCTGGGATTCTCATGCATGTTTTCGATGTAGGAAGATGCCCTTGAACCTGGAGATTTGGGACCCATGGGATGGGTACCACGCAGTATTACTCTAAAGGGTCTGCGTTTGCTCACCCAACCTCACCAAACCTCTCAGCCCCAAGAGTGTCCACCCTTATGCCTCAATCAGCTGTGGGTCTAGATATGGTCAATCCAGGTGGCATCACAGCCCTTGAACGAATTTTGTAAGAATTTCTCTCTCTTTCACTGTCTTTGTTTCACGGGTTTTTAAAAGTAATTGATTTTTATAAAGGGGTTTAGCTGTTTTTTACTGCTGTGTTTATGCCGCTTTACACCCACTTGACTCACATACAGAGAGATATCAATACATAGGTTTTAAGATTCTTACTAGTCAGATATATTCTTGGGCGGTGAATAGGGGGTGTTGAGTCCAGATCACTGAGCAAGGAGTAGGTCTTGTCTATTACATATTGGGTTTATGGAACGGTCTCTGAGCTAATTTGAAACCCTTGTTTTATGCATCACCCCACCTCACCTTTCCCGTTAAGCAGCCATAGTGTGTTTTCTAAACGTGTGACTCTGTTCTGTTTTGTAATTCAGTTCAAGGGTAGCGATTTTTACATTCCCTCTATAAGTGATATCTTATGATAAGTGTCTTTTTCTGTGTGACTTATTTCACTTAGAATCGTCGTACCTAAATCCACTCATCATGCTGCTACTAGCCTTATGACGTTGATTTCATGGCTGAGTGATATTCCATTGTACAAAAGGACCACATCTTCTTTATCCATTTTTCTCTTTCCTGGGATATTTAAGGTGTAACGAAGTGGAGGTTCTTGTCAACAGAGCAGCCCTAAACTTTGGGGTGCCTGTGCCTTGCTGATTTTTAGTTTTCCCAATTTATACGCCCGTGAGTGGAAGTGCCCTATGCTCTCTAAGCTGAGTGTTTTCGATGTTTCAGGACACACCGTACACTTCTGCAGAGTGGCTGTTGGCAATTTACATCCCGCCCATCAGCGTAGCAAGGCTCCCGTTTCTCCATGGCCTGTCCTGCATTTCTGGTTTTGACACTTTATTCAGCATGGCCCTTTTGACCGATGGGAAGCGAGACTTCTTTGTAGCGCTGATTTGCCTTTCCAGGTTGCTTGGTTGGCCAAAAAGGGCGTATGCGTTTTTTCCTGAATATATTCAGGAAAAAACGCATACGCCCTTTTTGGCCAAGGGCATCATTGTCGAGGTTTTGCCGCTTTTCCCGTGCTTTAAAGGCGATTCGAATCTTCCTCCTGAAATCTGTTTCCTGCAATTCTGCCTTGCTTTCAAATCCTCTTTGTTGTCTTCCGTCAATATATTTGTGGACGAGAGTTATCATTTATAACTCTGCAGGTTTGTGAATTGCAGTGCCCCTGAGCTCCATTTTTCAACTCGCTTTCTTGGGAGCTGGCCGCAAAAGCGCAGGATTGCTTCAGGCCCTATTCTGGTCCCGGGCGGCAGGCTGAGCCTGTGGTTAATTCTTCTTCCTGATGGGAAAATAGAGTGACCTGTGTCTGTCCCCACACCTAGAGCTAGTGTCTCATTGGTTCCCCCTCTTCCCGTTCATCCTCAGGACAAATTGCAACCTGTACGGAACAGGAGGTTAAAGGTGCTGATTCTCCAAGGAGGGAGATTGCTAGTAAAGCGGCTGGAATGGCGAACCCGAGCACAAGGAGATGAGAAATGAGGTGCGTGTTAGAAACCTTTCCCGATCACACGGTGTACCATCTTCTGGGATTCTCATGCATGTTTTCGATGTAGGAAGATGCCCTTGAACCTGGAGATTTGGGACCCATGGGATGGGTACCACGCAGTATTACTCTAAAGGGTCTGCGTTTGCTCACCCAACCTCACCAAACCTCTCAGCCCCAAGAGTGTCCACCCTTATGCCTCAATCAGCTGTGGGTCTAGATATGGTCAATCCAGGTGGCATCACAGCCCTTGAACGAATTTTGTAAGAATTTCTCTCTCTTTCACTGTCTTTGTTTCACGGGTTTTTAAAAGTAATTGATTTTTATAAAGGGGTTTAGCTGTTTTTTACTGCTGTGTTTATGCCGCTTTACACCCACTTGACTCACATACAGAGAGATATCAATACATAGGTTTTAAGATTCTTACTAGTCAGATATATTCTTGGGCGGTGAATAGGGGGTTTTGAGTCCAGATCACTGAGCAAGGAGTAGGTCTTGTCTATTACATATTGGGTTTATGGAACGGTCTCTGAGCTAATTTGAAACCCTTGTTTTATGCATCACCCCACCTCACCTTTCCCGTTAAGCAGCCATAGTGTGTTTTCTAAACGTGTGACTCTGTTCTGTTTTGTAATTCAGTTCAAGGGTAGCGGTTTTACATTCCCTCTATAAGTGATATCTTATGATAAGTGTCGTTTTCTGTGTGGCTTATTTCACTTAGAATCGTCGTACCTAAATCCACTCATCATGCTGCTACTAGCCTTATGACGTTGATTTCATGGCTGAGTGATATTCCATTGTACAAAAGGACCACAACTTCTTTATCCATTTTTCTCTTTCCTGGGATATTTAAGGTGTAACGAAGTGGAGGTTCTTGTCAACAGAGCAGCCCTAAACTTTGGGGTGCCTGTGCCTTGCTGATTTTTAGTTTTCCCAATTTATACGCCCGTGAGAGGAAGTGCCCTATGCTCTCTAAGCTGAGTGTTTTCGATGTTTCAGGACACACCGTACACTTCTGCAGAGTGGCTGTTGGCAACTTACATCCCGCCCATCAGCGTAGCAAGGCTCCCGTTTCTCCATGGCCCGTCCTGCATTTCTGGTTTTGACACTTTATTCAGCATGGCCCTTTTGACCGATGGGAAGCGAGACTTCTTTGTAGCGCTGATTTGCCTTTCCAGGTTGCTTGGTTGGCCAAAAAGGGCGTATGCGTTTTTTCCTGAATATATTCAGGAAAAAACGCATACGCCCTTTTTGGCCAAGGGCATCATTGTCGAGGTTTTGCCGCTTTTCCCGTGCTTTAAAGGCGATTCGAATCTTCCTCCTGAAATCTGTTTCCTGCAATTCTGCCTTGCTTTCAAATCCTCTTTGTTGTCTTCCGTCAATATATTTGTGGACGAGAGTTATCATTTATAACTCTGCAGGTTTGTGAATTGCAGTTCCCCTGAGCTCCATTTTTCAACTCGCTTTCTTGGGAGCTGGCCGCAAAAGCGCAGGATTGCTTCAGGCCCTATTCTGGTCCCGGGCGGCAGGCTGAGCCTGTGGTTAATTCTTCTTCCTGATGGGAAAATAGAGTGACCTGTGCCTGTCCCAACACCTAGAGCTAGTGTCTCATTGGTTCCCCCTCTTCCCGTTCATCCTCAGGACAAATTGCAACCTGTACGGAACAGGAGGTTAAAGGTGCTGATTCTCCAAGGAGGGAGATTGCTAGTAAAGCGGCTGGAATGGCGAACCCGAGCACAAGGAGATGAGAAATGAGGTGCGTGTTAGAAACCTTTCCCGATCACACGGTGTACCATCTTCTGGGATTCTCATGCATGTTTTCGATGTAGGAAGATGCCCTTGAACCTGGAGATTTGGGACCCATGGGATGGGTACCACGCAGTATTACTCTAAAGGGTCTGCGTTTGCTCACCCAACCTCACCAAACCTCTCAGCCCCAAGAGTGTCCACCCTTATGCCTCAATCAGCTGTGGGTCTAGATATGGTCAATCCAGGTGGCATCACAGCCCTTGAACGAATTTTGTAAGAATTTCTCTCTCTTTCACTGTCTTTGTTTCACGGGATTTTAAAAGTAATTGATTTTTATAAAGGGGTTTAGCTGTTTTTTACTGCTGTGTTTATGCCGCTTTACACCCACTTGACTCACATACAGAGAGATATCAATACATAGGTTTTAAGATTCTTACTAGTCAGATATATTCTTGGGCGGTGAATAGGGGGTGTTGAGTCCAGATCACTGAGCAAGGAGTAGGTCTTGTCTATTACATATTGGGTTTATGGAACGGTCTCTGAGCTAATTTGAAACCCTTGTTTTATGCATCACCCCACCTCACCTTTCCCGTTAAGCAGCCATAGTGTGTTTTCTAAACGTGTGACTCTGTTCTGTTTTGTAATTCAGTTCAAGGGTAGCGATTTTTACATTCCCTCTATAAGTGATATCTTATGATAAGTGTCTTTTTCTGTGTGACTTATTTCACTTAGAATCGTCGTACCTAAATCCATTCATCATGCTGCTACTAGCCTTATGACGTTGATTTCATGGCTGAGTGATATTCCATTGTACAAAAGGACCACAACTTCTTTATCCATTTTTCTCTTTCCTGGGATATTTAAGGTGTAACGAAGTGGAGGTTCTTGTCAACAGAGCAGCCCTAAACTTTGGGGTGCCTGTGCCTTGCTGATTTTTAGTTTTCCCAATTTATACGCCCGTGAGTGGAAGTGCCCTATGCTCTCTAAGCTGAGTGTTTTCGATGTTTCAGGACACACCGTACACTTCTGCAGAGTGGCTGTTGGCAATTTACATCCCGCCCATCAGCGTAGCAAGGCTCCCGTTTCTCCATGGCCTGTCCTGCATTTCTGGTTTTGACACTTTATTCAGCATGGCCCTTTTGACCGATGGGAAGCGAGACTTCTTTGTAGCGCTGATTTGCCTTTCCAGGTTGCTTGGTTGGCCAAAAAGGGCGTATGCGTTTTTTCCTGAATATATTCAGGAAAAAACGCATACGCCCTTTTTGGCCAAGGGCATCATTGTCGAGGTTTTGCCGCTTTTCCCGTGCTTTAAAGGCGATTCGAATCTTCCTCCTGAAATCTGTTTCCTGCAATTCTGCCTTGCTTTCAAATCCTCTTTGTTGTCTTCCGTCAATATATTTGTGGACGAGAGTTATCATTTATAACTCTGCAGGTTTGTGAATTGCAGTTCCCCTGAGCTCCATTTTTCAACTCGCTTTCTTGGGAGCTGGCCGCAAAAGCGCAGGATTGCTTCAGGCCCTATTCTGGTCCCGGGCGGCAGGCTGAGCCTGTGGTTAATTCTTCTTCCTGATGGGAAAATAGAGTGACCTGTGCCTGTCCCCACACCTAGAGCTAGTGTCTCATTGGTTCCCCCTCTTCCCGTTCATCCTCAGGACAAATTGCAACCTGTACGGAACAGGAGGTTAAAGGTGCTGATTCTCCAAGGAGGGAGATTGCTAGTAAAGCGGCTGGAATGGCGAACCCGAGCACAAGGAGATGAGAAATGAGGTGCGTGTTAGAAACCTTTCCCGATCACACGGTGTACCATCTTCTGGGATTCTCATGCATGTTTTCGATGTAGGAAGATGCCCTTGAACCTGGAGATTTGGGACCCATGGGATGGGTACCACGCAGTATTACTCTAAAGGGTCTGCGTTTGCTCACCCAACCTCACCAAACCTCTCAGCCCCAAGAGTGTCCACCCTTATGCCTCAATCAGCTGTGGGTCTAGATATGGTCAATCCAGGTGGCATCACAGCCCTTGAACGAATTTTGTAAGAATTTCTCTCTCTTTCACTGTCTTTGTTTCACGGGATTTTAAAAGTAATTGATTTTTATAAAGGGGTTTAGCTGTTTTTTACTGCTGTGTTTATGCCGCTTTACACCCACTTGACTCACATACAGAGAGATATCAATACATAGGTTTTAAGATTCTTACTAGTCAGATATATTCTTGGGCGGTGAATAGGGGGTGTTGAGTCCAGATCACTGAGCAAGGAGTAGGTCTTGTCTATTACATATTGGGTTTATGGAACGGTCTCTGAGCTAATTTGAAACCCTTGTTTTATGCATCACCCCACCTCACCTTTCCCGTTAAGCAGCCATAGTGTGTTTTCTAAACGTGTGACTCTGTTCTGTTTTGTAATTCAGTTCAAGGGTAGCGATTTTTACATTCCCTCTATAAGTGATATCTTATGATAAGTGTCTTTTTCTGTGTGACTTATTTCACTTAGAATCGTCGTACCTAAATCCATTCATCATGCTGCTACTAGCCTTATGACGTTGATTTCATGGCTGAGTGATATTCCATTGTACAAAAGGACCACAACTTCTTTATCCATTTTTCTCTTTCCTGGGATATTTAAGGTGTAACGAAGTGGAGGTTCTTGTCAACAGAGCAGCCCTAAACTTTGGGGTGCCTGTGCCTTGCTGATTTTTAGTTTTCCCAATTTATACGCCCGTGAGTGGAAGTGCCCTATGCTCTCTAAGCTGAGTGTTTTCGATGTTTCAGGACACACCGTACACTTCTGCAGAGTGGCTGTTGGCAATTTACATCCCGCCCATCAGCGTAGCAAGGCTCCCGTTTCTCCATGGCCTGTCCTGCATTTCTGGTTTTGACACTTTATTCAGCATGGCCCTTTTGACCGATGGGAAGCGAGACTTCTTTGTAGCGCTGATTTGCCTTTCCAGGTTGCTTGGTTGGCCAAAAAGGGCGTATGAGTTTTTTCCTGAATATATTCAGGAAAAAACGCATACGCCCTTTTTGGCCAAGGGCATCATTGTCGAGGTTTTGCCGCTTTTCCCGTGCTTTAAAGGCGATTCGAATCTTCCTCCTGAAATCTGTTTCCTGCAATTCTGCCTTGCTTTCAAATCCTCTTTGTTGTCTTCCGTCAATATATTTGTGGACGAGAGTTATCATTTATAACTCTGCAGGTTTGTGAATTGCAGTTCCCCTGAGCTCCATTTTTCAACTCGCTTTCTTGGGAGCTGGCCGCAAAAGCGCAGGATTGCTTCAGGCCCTATTCTGGTCCCGGGCGGCAGGCTGAGCCTGTGGTTAATTCTTCTTCCTGATGGGAAAATAGAGTGACCTGTGCCTGTCCCCACACCTAGAGCTAGTGTCTCATTGGTTCCCCCTCTTCCCGTTCATCCTCAGGACAAATTGCAACCTGTACGGAACAGGAGGTTAAAGGTGCTGATTCTCCAAGGAGGGAGATTGCTAGTAAAGCGGCTGGAATGGCGAACCCGAGCACAAGGAGATGAGAAATGAGGTGCGTGTTAGAAACCTTTCCCGATCACACGGTGTACCATCTTCTGGGATTCTCATGCATGTTTTCGATGTAGGAAGATGCCCTTGAACCTGGAGATTTGGGACCCATGGGATGGGTACCACGCAGTATTACTCTAAAGGGTCTGCGTTTGCTCACCCAACCTCACCAAACCTCTCAGCCCCAAGAGTGTCCACCCTTATGCCTCAATCAGCTGTGGGTCTAGATATGGTCAATCCAGGTGGCATCACAGCCCTTGAACGAATTTTGTAAGAATTTCTCTCTCTTTCACTGTCTTTGTTTCACGGGTTTTTAAAAGTAATTGATTTTTATAAAGGGGTTTAGCTGTTTTTTACTGCTGTGTTTATGCCACTTTACACCCACTTGACTCACATACAGAGAGATATCAATACATAGGTTTTAAGATTCTTACTAGTCAGATATATTCTTGGGCGCTGAATAGGGGGTTTTGAGTCCAGATCACTGAGCAAGGAGTAGGTCTTGTCTATTACATATTGGGTTTATGGAACGGTCTCTGAGCTAATTTGAAACCCTTGTTTTATGCATCACCCCACCTCACCTTTCCCGTTAAGCAGCCATAGTGTGTTTTCTAAACGTGTGACTCTGTTCTGTTTTGTAATTCAGTTCAAGGGTAGCGATTTTTACATTCCCTCTATAAGTGATATCTTATGATAAGTGTCTTTTTCTGTGTGACTTATTTCACTTAGAATCGTCGTACCTAAATCCATTCATCATGCTGCTACTAGCCTTATGACGTTGATTTCATGGCTGAGTGATATTCCATTGTACAAAAGGACCACAACTTCTTTATCCATTTTTCTCTTTCCTGGGATATTTAAGGTGTAACGAAGTGGAGGTTCTTGTCAACAGAGCAGCCCTAAACTTTGGGGTGCCTGTGCCTTGCTGATTTTTAGTTTTCCCAATTTATACGCCCGTGAGTGGAAGTGCCCTATGCTCTCTAAGCTGAGTGTTTTCGATGTTTCAGGACACACCGTACACTTCTGCAGAGTGGCTGTTGGCAATTTACATCCCGCCCATCAGCGTAGCAAGGCTCCCGTTTCTCCATGGCCTGTCCTGCATTTCTGGTTTTGACACTTTATTCAGCATGGCCCTTTTGACCGATGGGAAGCGAGACTTCTTTGTAGCGCTGATTTGCCTTTCCAGGTTGCTTGGTTGGCCAAAAAGGGCGTATGAGTTTTTTCCTGAATATATTCAGGAAAAAACGCATACGCCCTTTTTGGCCAAGGGCATCATTGTCGAGGTTTTGCCGCTTTTCCCGTGCTTTAAAGGCGATTCGAATCTTCCTCCTGAAATCTGTTTCCTGCAATTCTGCCTTGCTTTCAAATCCTCTTTGTTGTCTTCCGTCAATATATTTGTGGACGAGAGTTATCATTTATAACTCTGCAGGTTTGTGAATTGCAGTTCCCCTGAGCTCCATTTTTCAACTCGCTTTCTTGGGAGCTGGCCGCAAAAGCGCAGGATTGCTTCAGGCCCTATTCTGGTCCCGGGCGGCAGGCTGAGCCTGTGGTTAATTCTTCTTCCTGATGGGAAAATAGAGTGACCTGTGCCTGTCCCCACACCTAGAGCTAGTGTCTCATTGGTTCCCCCTCTTCCCGTTCATCCTCAGGACAAATTGCAACCTGTACGGAACAGGAGGTTAAAGGTGCTGATTCTCCAAGGAGGGAGATTGCTAGTAAAGCGGCTGGAATGGCGAACCCGAGCACAAGGAGATGAGAAATGAGGTGCGTGTTAGAAACCTTTCCCGATCACACGGTGTACCATCTTCTGGGATTCTCATGCATGTTTTCGATGTAGGAAGATGCCCTTGAACCTGGAGATTTGGGACCCATGGGATGGGTACCACGCAGTATTACTCTAAAGGGTCTGCGTTTGCTCACCCAACCTCACCAAACCTCTCAGCCCCAAGAGTGTCCACCCTTATGCCTCAATCAGCTGTGGGTCTAGATATGGTCAATCCAGGTGGCATCACAGCCCTTGAACGAATTTTGTAAGAATTTCTCTCTCTTTCACTGTCTTTGTTTCACGGGATTTTAAAAGTAATTGATTTTTATAAAGGGGTTTAGCTGTTTTTTACTGCTGTGTTTATGCCGCTTTACACCCACTTGACTCACATACAGAGAGATATCAATACATAGGTTTTAAGATTCTTACTAGTCAGATATATTCTTGGGCGGTGAATAGGGGGTGTTGAGTCCAGATCACTGAGCAAGGAGTAGGTCTTGTCTATTACATATTGGGTTTATGGAACGGTCTCTGAGCTAATTTGAAACCCTTGTTTTATGCATCACCCCACCTCACCTTTCCCGTTAAGCAGCCATAGTGTGTTTTCTAAACGTGTGACTCTGTTCTGTTTTGTAATTCAGTTCAAGGGTAGCGATTTTTACATTCCCTCTATAAGTGATATCTTATGATAAGTGTCTTTTTCTGTGTGACTTATTTCACTTAGAATCGTCGTACCTAAATCCATTCATCATGCTGCTACTAGCCTTATGACGTTGATTTCATGGCTGAGTGATATTCCATTGTACAAAAGGACCACAACTTCTTTATCCATTTTTCTCTTTCCTGGGATATTTAAGGTGTAACGAAGTGGAGGTTCTTGTCAACAGAGCAGCCCTAAACTTTGGGGTGCCTGTGCCTTGCTGATTTTTAGTTTTCCCAATTTATACGCCCGTGAGTGGAAGTGCCCTATGCTCTCTAAGCTGAGTGTTTTCGATGTTTCAGGACACACCGTACACTTCTGCAGAGTGGCTGTTGGCAATTTACATCCCGCCCATCAGCGTAGCAAGGCTCCCGTTTCTCCATGGCCTGTCCTGCATTTCTGGTTTTGACACTTTATTCAGCATGGCCCTTTTGACCGATGGGAAGCGAGACTTCTTTGTAGCGCTGATTTGCCTTTCCAGGTTGCTTGGTTGGCCAAAAAGGGCGTATGAGTTTTTTCCTGAATATATTCAGGAAAAAACGCATACGCCCTTTTTGGCCAAGGGCATCATTGTCGAGGTTTTGCCGCTTTTCCCGTGCTTTAAAGGCGATTCGAATCTTCCTCCTGAAATCTGTTTCCTGCAATTCTGCCTTGCTTTCAAATCCTCTTTGTTGTCTTCCGTCAATATATTTGTGGACGAGAGTTATCATTTATAACTCTGCAGGTTTGTGAATTGCAGTTCCCCTGAGCTCCATTTTTCAACTCGCTTTCTTGGGAGCTGGCCGCAAAAGCGCAGGATTGCTTCAGGCCCTATTCTGGTCCCGGGCGGCAGGCTGAGCCTGTGGTTAATTCTTCTTCCTGATGGGAAAATAGAGTGACCTGTGCCTGTCCCCACACCTAGAGCTAGTGTCTCATTGGTTCCCCCTCTTCCCGTTCATCCTCAGGACAAATTGCAACCTGTACGGAACAGGAGGTTAAAGGTGCTGATTCTCCAAGGAGGGAGATTGCTAGTAAAGCGGCTGGAATGGCGAACCCGAGCACAAGGAGATGAGAAATGAGGTGCGTGTTAGAAACCTTTCCCGATCACACGGTGTACCATCTTCTGGGATTCTCATGCATGTTTTCGATGTAGGAAGATGCCCTTGAACCTGGAGATTTGGGACCCATGGGATGGGTACCACGCAGTATTACTCTAAAGGGTCTGCGTTTGCTCACCCAACCTCACCAAACCTCTCAGCCCCAAGAGTGTCCACCCTTATGCCTCAATCAGCTGTGGGTCTAGATATGGTCAATCCAGGTGGCATCACAGCCCTTGAACGAATTTTGTAAGAATTTCTCTCTCTTTCACTGTCTTTGTTTCACGGGTTTTTAAAAGTAATTGATTTTTATAAAGGGGTTTAGCTGTTTTTTACTGCTGTGTTTATGCCACTTTACACCCACTTGACTCACATACAGAGAGATATCAATACATAGGTTTTAAGATTCTTACTAGTCAGATATATTCTTGGGCGCTGAATAGGGGGTTTTGAGTCCAGATCACTGAGCAAGGAGTAGGTCTTGTCTATTACATATTGGGTTTATGGAACGGTCTCTGAGCTAATTTGAAACCCTTGTTTTATGCATCACCCCACCTCACCTTTCCCGTTAAGCAGCCATAGTGTGTTTTCTAAACGTGTGACTCTGTTCTGTTTTGTAATTCAGTTCAAGGGTAGCGGTTTTACATTCCCTCTATAAGTGATATCTTATGATAAGTGTCGTTTTCTGTGTGGCTTATTTCACTTAGAATCGTCGTACCTAAATCCACTCATCATGCTGCTACTAGCCTTATGACGTTGATTTCATGGCTGAGTGATATTCCATTGTACAAAAGGACCACAACTTCTTTATCCATTTTTCTCTTTCCTGGGATATTTAAGGTGTAACGAAGTGGAGGTTCTTGTCAACAGAGCAGCCCTAAACTTTGGGGTGCCTGTGCCTTGATGATTTTTAGTTTTCCCAATTTATACGCCCGTGAGAGGAAGTGCCCTATGCTCTCTAAGCTGAGTGTTTTCGATGTTTCAGGACACACCGTACACTTCTGCAGAGTGGCTGTTGGCAATTTACATCCCGCCCATCAGCGTAGCAAGGCTCCCGTTTCTCCATGGCCTGTCCTGCATTTCTGGGTTTGACACTTTATTCAGCGTGGCCTATTTGACCGATGGGAAGCGAGACTTCTTTGTAGCGCTGATTTGCCTTTCCAGGTTGCTTGGTTGGCCAAAAAGGGCGTATGCGTTTTTTCCTGAATATATTCAGGAAAAAACGCATACGCCCTTTTTGGCCAAGGGCATCATTGTCGAGGTTTTGCCGCTTTTCCCGTGCTTTAAAGGCGATTCGAATCTGCCTCCTGAAATCTGTTTCCTGCAATTCTGCCTTGCTTTCAAATCCTCTTCGTTGCCTACCCTCAATATATTTGAGGACGAGAGTTATCATTTATAACTCTGCAGGTCTGTGAATTGCAGTGCCCCTGAGCTCCATTTTTCAACTCGCTTTCTTGGGAGCTGGCTGCAAAAGCGCAGGATTGCTTCAGGCCCTATTGTGGTCCCGGGCGGCAGGCTGAGCCTGTGGTTAATTCTTCTTCCTGATGGGAAAATAGAGTGACCTGTGCCTGTCCCCACACCTAGAGCTAGTGTCTCATTGGTTCCCCCTCTTCCCGTTCATCCTCAGGACAAATTGCAACCTGTACGGAACAGGAGGTTAAAGGTGCTGATTCTCCAAGGAGGGAGATTGCTAGTAAAGCGGCTGGAATGGCGAACCCGAGCACAAGGAGATGAGAAATGAGGTGCGTTTTAGAAACCTTTCCCGATCACACGGTGTACCATCTTCTGGGATTCTCATGCATGTTTTCGATGTAGGAAGATGCCCTTGAACCTGGAGATTTGGGACCCATGGGATGGGTACCACGCAGTATTACTCTAAAGGGTCTGCGTTTGCTCACCCAACCTCACCAAACCTCTCAGCCCCAAGAGTGTCCACCCTTATGCCTCAATCAGCTGTGGGTCTAGATATGGTCAATCCAGGTGGCATCACAGCCCTTGAACGAATTTTGTAAGAATTTCTCTCTCTTTCACTGTCTTTGTTTCACGGGATTTTAAAAGTAATTGATTTTTATAAAGGGGTTTAGCTGTTTTTTACTGCTGTGTTTATGCCGCTTTACACCCACTTGACTCACATACAGAGAGATATCAATACATAGGTTTTAAGATTCTTACTAGTCAGATATATTCTTGGGCGGTGAATAGGGGGTTTTGAGTCCAGATCACTGAGCAAGGAGTAGGTCTTGTCTATTACATATTGGGTTTATGGAACGGTCTCTGAGCTAATTTGAAACCCTTGTTTTATGCATCACCCCACCTCACCTTTCCCGTTAAGCAGCCATAGTGAGTTTTCTAAACGTGTGACTCTGTTCTGTTTTGTAATTCAGTTCAAGGGTAGCGGTTTTACATTCCCTCTATAAGTGATATCTTATGATAAGTGTCGTTTTCTGTGTGGCTTATTTCACTTAGAATCGTCGTACCTAAATCCACTCATCATGCTGCTACTAGCCTTATGACGTTGATTTCATGGCTGAGTGATATTCCATTGTACAAAAGGACCACAACTTCTTTATCCATTTTTCTCTTTCCTGGGATATTTAAGGTGTAACGAAGTGGAGGTTCTTGTCAACAGAGCAGCCCTAAACTTTGGGGTGCCTGTGCCTTGCTGATTTTTAGTTTTCCCAATTTATACGCCCGTGAGAGGAAGTGCCCTATGCTCTCTAAGCTGAGTGTTTTCGATGTTTCAGGACACACCGTACACTTCTGCAGAGTGGCTGTTGGCAATTTACATCCCGCCCATCAGCGTAGCAAGGCTCCCGTTTCTCCATGGCCCGTCCTGCATTTCTGGTTTTGACACTTTATTCAGCATGGCCCTTTTGACCGATGGGAAGCGAGACTTCTTTGTAGCGCTGATTTGCCTTTCCAGGTTGCTTGGTTGGCCAAAAAGGGCGTATGCGTTTTTTCCTGAATATATTCAGGAAAAAACGCATACGCCCTTTTTGGCCAAGGGCATCATTGTCGAGGTTTTGCCGCTTTTCCCGTGCTTTAAAGGCGATTCGAATCTTCCTCCTGAAATCTGTTTCCTGCAATTCTGCCTTGCTTTCAAATCCTCTTTGTTGTCTTCCGTCAATATATTTGTGGACGAGAGTTATCATTTATAACTCTGCAGGTTTGTGAATTGCAGTGCCCCTGAGCTCCATTTTTCAACTCGCTTTCTTGGGAGCTGGCCGCAAAAGCGCAGGATTGCTTCAGGCCCTATTCTGGTCCCGGGCGGCAGGCTGAGCCTGTGGTTAATTCTTCTTCCTGATGGGAAAATAGAGTGACCTGTGCCTGTCCCAACACCTAGAGCTAGTGTCTCATTGGTTCCCCCTCTTCCCGTTCATCCTCAGGACAAATTGCAACCTGTACGGAACAGGAGGTTAAAGGTGCTGATTCTCCAAGGAGGGAGATTGCTAGTAAAGCGGCTGGAATGGCGAACCCGAGCACAAGGAGATGAGAAATGAGGTGCGTGTTAGAAACCTTTCCCGATCACACGGTGTACCATCTTCTGGGATTCTCATGCATGTTTTCGATGTAGGAAGATGCCCTTGAACCTGGAGATTTGGGACCCATGGGATGGGTACCACGCAGTATTACTCTAAAGGGTCTGCGTTTGCTCACCCAACCTCACCAAACCTCTCAGCCCCAAGAGTGTCCACCCTTATGCCTCAATCAGCTGTGGGTCTAGATATGGTCAATCCAGGTGGCATCACAGCCCTTGAACGAATTTTGTAAGAATTTCTCTCTCTTTCACTGTCTTTGTTTCACGGGTTTTTAAAAGTAATTGATTTTTATAAAGGGGTTTAGCTGTTTTTTACTGCTGTGTTTATGCCGCTTTACACCCACTTGACTCACATACAGAGAGATATCAATACATAGGTTTTAAGATTCTTACTAGTCAGATATATTCTTGGGCGGTGAATAGGGGGTGTTGAGTCCAGATCACTGAGCAAGGAGTAGGTCTTGTCTATTACATATTGGGTTTATGGAACGGTCTCTGAGCTAATTTGAAACCCTTGTTTTATGCATCACCCCACCTCACCTTTCCCGTTAAGCAGCCATAGTGTGTTTTCTAAACGTGTGACTCTGTTCTGTTTTGTAATTCAGTTCAAGGGTAACGATTTTTACATTCCCTCTATAAGTGATATCTTATGATAAGTGTCTTTTTCTGTGTGACTTATTTCACTTAGAATCGTCGTACCTAAATCCACTCATCATGCTGCTACTAGCCTTATGACGTTGATTTCATGGCTGAGTGATATTCCATTGTACAAAAGGACCACAACTTCTTTATCCATTTTTCTCTTTCCTGGGATATTTAAGGTGTAACGAAGTGGAGGTTCTTGTCAACAGAGCAGCCCTAAACTTTGGGGTGCCTGTGCCTTGCTGATTTTTAGTTTTCCCAATTTATACGCCCGTGAGTGGAAGTGCCCTATGCTCTCTAAGCTGAGTGTTTTCGATGTTTCAGGACACACCGTACACTTCTGCAGAGTGGCTGTTGGCAATTTACATCCCGCCCATCAGCGTAGCAAGGCTCCCGTTTCTCCATGGCCTGTCCTGCATTTCTGGTTTTGACACTTTATTCAGCATGGCCCTTTTGACCGATGGGAAGCGAGACTTCTTTGTAGCGCTGATTTGCCTTTCCAGGTTGCTTGGTTGGCCAAAAAGGGCGTATGCGTTTTTTCCTGAATATATTCAGGAAAAAACGCATACGCCCTTTTTGGCCAAGGGCATCATTGTCGAGGTTTTGCCGCTTTTCCCGTGCTTTAAAGGCGATTCGAATCTTCCTCCTGAAATCTGTTTCCTGCAATTCTGCCTTGCTTTCAAATCCTCTTTGTTGTCTTCCGTCAATATATTTGTGGACGAGAGTTATCATTTATAACTCTGCAGGTTTGTGAATTGCAGTTCCCCTGAGCTCCATTTTTCAACTCGCTTTCTTGGGAGCTGGCCGCAAAAGCGCAGGATTGCTTCAGGCCCTATTCTGGTCCCGGGCGGCAGGCTGAGCCTGTGGTTAATTCTTCTTCCTGATGGGAAAATAGAGTGACCTGTGTCTGTCCCCACACCTAGAGCTAGTGTCTCATTGGTTCCCCCTCTTCCCGTTCATCCTCAGGACAAATTGCAACCTGTACGGAACAGGAGGTTAAAGGTGCTGATTCTCCAAGGAGGGAGATTGCTAGTAAAGCGGCTGGAATGGCGAACCCGAGCACAAGGAGATGAGAAATGAGGTGCGTGTTAGAAACCTTTCCCGATCACACGGTGTACCATCTTCTGGGATTCTCATGCATGTTTTCGATGTAGGAAGATGCCCTTGAACCTGGAGATTTGGGACCCATGGGATGGGTACCACGCAGTATTACTCTAAAGGGTCTGCGTTTGCTCACCCAACCTCACCAAACCTCTCAGCCCCAAGAGTGTCCACCCTTATGCCTCAATCAGCTGTGGGTCTAGATATGGTCAATCCAGGTGGCATCACAGCCCTTGAACGAATTTTGTAAGAATTTCTCTCTCTTTCACTGTCTTTGTTTCACGGGTTTTTAAAAGTAATTGATTTTTATAAAGGGGTTTAGCTGTTTTTTACTGCTGTGTTTATGCCGCTTTACACCCACTTGACTCACATACAGAGAGATATCAATACATAGGTTTTAAGATTCTTACTAGTCAGATATATTCTTGGGCGGTGAATAGGGGGTTTTGAGTCCAGATCACTGAGCAAGGAGTAGGTCTTGTCTATTACATATTGGGTTTATGGAACGGTCTCTGAGCTAATTTGAAACCCTTGTTTTATGCATCACCCCACCTCACCTTTCCCGTTAAGCAGCCATAGTGTGTTTTCTAAACGTGTGACTCTGTTCTGTTTTGTAATTCAGTTCAAGGGTAGCGGTTTTACATTCCCTCTATAAGTGATATCTTATGATAAGTGTCGTTTTCTGTGTGGCTTATTTCACTTAGAATCGTCGTACCTAAATCCACTCATCATGCTGCTACTAGCCTTATGACGTTGATTTCATGGCTGAGTGATATTCCATTGTACAAAAGGACCACAACTTCTTTATCCATTTTTCTCTTTCCTGGGATATTTAAGGTGTAACGAAGTGGAGGTTCTTGTCAACAGAGCAGCCCTAAACTTTGGGGTGCCTGTGCCTTGCTGATTTTTAGTTTTCCCAATTTATACGCCCGTGAGAGGAAGTGCCCTATGCTCTCTAAGCTGAGTGTTTTCGATGTTTCAGGACACACCGTACACTTCTGCAGAGTGGCTGTTGGCAATTTACATCCCGCCCATCAGCGTAGCAAGGCTCCCGTTTCTCCATGGCCCGTCCTGCATTTCTGGTTTTGACACTTTATTCAGCATGGCCCTTTTGACCGATGGGAAGCGAGACTTCTTTGTAGCGCTGATTTGCCTTTCCAGGTTGCTTGGTTGGCCAAAAAGGGCGTATGCGTTTTTTCCTGAATATATTCAGGAAAAAACGCATACGCCCTTTTTGGCCAAGGGCATCATTGTCGAGGTTTTGCCGCTTTTCCCGTGCTTTAAAGGCGATTCGAATCTTCCTCCTGAAATCTGTTTCCTGCAATTCTGCCTTGCTTTCAAATCCTCTTTGTTGTCTTCCGTCAATATATTTGTGGACGAGAGTTATCATTTATAACTCTGCAGGTTTGTGAATTGCAGTTCCCCTGAGCTCCATTTTTCAACTCGCTTTCTTGGGAGCTGGCCGCAAAAGCGCAGGATTGCTTCAGGCCCTATTCTGGTCCCGGGCGGCAGGCTGAGCCTGTGGTTAATTCTTCTTCCTGATGGGAAAATAGAGTGACCTGTGCCTGTCCCAACACCTAGAGCTAGTGTCTCATTGGTTCCCCCTCTTCCCGTTCATCCTCAGGACAAATTGCAACCTGTACGGAACAGGAGGTTAAAGGTGCTGATTCTCCAAGGAGGGAGATTGCTAGTAAAGCGGCTGGAATGGCGAACCCGAGCACAAGGAGATGAGAAATGAGGTGCGTGTTAGAAACCTTTCCCGATCACACGGTGTACCATCTTCTGGGATTCTCATGCATGTTTTCGATGTAGGAAGATGCCCTTGAACCTGGAGATTTGGGACCCATGGGATGGGTACCACGCAGTATTACTCTAAAGGGTCTGCGTTTGCTCACCCAACCTCACCAAACCTCTCAGCCCCAAGAGTGTCCACCCTTATGCCTCAATCAGCTGTGGGTCTAGATATGGTCAATCCAGGTGGCATCACAGCCCTTGAACGAATTTTGTAAGAATTTCTCTCTCTTTCACTGTCTTTGTTTCACGGGTTTTTAAAAGTAATGGATTTTTATAAAGGGGTTTAGCTGTTTTTTACTGCTGTGTTTATGCCGCTTTACACCCACTTGACTCACATACAGAGAGATATCAATACATAGGTTTTAAGATTCTTACTAGTCAGATATATTCTTGGGCGGTGAATAGGGGGTGTTGAGTCCAGATCACTGAGCAAAGAGTAGGTCTTGTCTATTACATATTGGGTTTATGGAACGGTCTCTGAGCTAATTTGAAACCCTTGTTTTATGCATCACCCCACCTCACCTTTCCCGTTAAGCAGCCATAGTGTGTTTTCTAAACGTGTGACTCTGTTCTGTTTTGTAATTCAGTTCAAGGGTAGCGATTTTTACATTCCCTCTATAAGTGATATCTTATGATAAGTGTCTTTTTCTGTGTGACTTATTTCACTTAGAATCGTCGTACCTAAATCCACTCATCATGCTGCTACTAGCCTTATGACGTTGATTTCATGGCTGAGTGATATTCCATTGTACAAAAGGACCACAACTTCTTTATCCATTTTTCTCTTTCCTGGGATATTTAAGGTGTAACGAAGTGGAGGTTCTTGTCAACAGAGCAGCCCTAAACTTTGGGGTGCCTGTGCCTTGCTGATTTTTAGTTTTCCCAATTTATACGCCCGTGAGTGGAAGTGCCCTATGCTCTCTAAGCTGAGTGTTTTCGATGTTTCAGGACACACCGTACACTTCTGCAGAGTGGCTGTTGGCAATTTACATCCCGCCCATCAGCGTAGCAAGGCTCCCGTTTCTCCATGGCCTGTCCTGCATTTCTGGTTTTGACACTTTATTCAGCATGGCCCTTTTGACCGATGGGAAGCGAGACTTCTTTGTAGCGCTGATTTGCCTTTCCAGGTTGCTTGGTTGGCCAAAAAGGGCGTATGCGTTTTTTCCTGAATATATTCAGAAAAAAACGCTTACGCCCTTTTTGGCCAAGGGCATCATTGTCGAGGTTTTGCCGCTTTTCCCGTGCTTTAAAGGCGATTCGAATCTTCCTCCTGAAATCTGTTTCCTGCAATTCTGCCTTGCTTTCAAATCCTCTTTGTTGTCTTCCGTCAATATATTTGTGGACGAGAGTTATCATTTATAACTCTGCAGGTTTGTGAATTGCAGTGCCCCTGAGCTCCATTTTTCAACTCGCTTTCTTGGGAGCTGGCCGCAAAAGCGCAGGATTGCTTCAGGCCCTATTCTGGTCCCGGGCGGCAGGCTGAGCCTGTGGTTAATTCTTCTTCCTGATGGGAAAATAGAGTGACCTGTGTCTGTCCCCACACCTAGAGCTAGTGTCTCATTGGTTCCCCCTCTTCCCGTTCATCCTCAGGACAAATTGCAACCTGTACGGAACAGGAGGTTAAAGGTGCTGATTCTCCAAGGAGGGAGATTGCTAGTAAAGCGGCTGGAATGGCGAACCCGAGCACAAGGAGATGAGAAATGAGGTGCGTGTTAGAAACCTTTCCCGATCACACGGTGTACCATCTTCTGGGATTCTCATGCATGTTTTCGATGTAGGAAGATGCCCTTGAACCTGGAGATTTGGGACCCATGGGATGGGTACCACGCAGTATTACTCTAAAGGGTCTGCGTTTGCTCACCCAACCTCACCAAACCTCTCAGCCCCAAGAGTGTCCACCCTTATGCCTCAATCAGCTGTGGGTCTAGATATGGTCAATCCAGGTGGCATCACAGCCCTTGAACGAATTTTGTAAGAATTTCTCTCTCTTTCACTGT
Organism: Balaenoptera borealis; assembly: GCF_965194805.1. Classification (NCBI taxonomy): domain Eukaryota; kingdom Metazoa; phylum Chordata; class Mammalia; order Artiodactyla; family Balaenopteridae; genus Balaenoptera; species Balaenoptera borealis. The sequence continues at coordinate 114,897 of NW_028123133.1, read as the reverse complement.
CTTTGTTTCACGGGTTTTTAAAAGTAATGGATTTTTATAAAGGGGTTTAGCTGTTTTTTACTGCTGTGTTTATGCCGCTTTACACCCACTTGACTCACATACAGAGAGATATCAATACATAGGTTTTAAGATTCTTACTAGTCAGATATATTCTTGGGCGGTGAATAGGGGGTGTTGAGTCCAGATCACTGAGCAAAGAGTAGGTCTTGTCTATTACATATTGGGTTTATGGAACGGTCTCTGAGCTAATTTGAAACCCTTGTTTTATGCATCACCCCACCTCACCTTTCCCGTTAAGCAGCCATAGTGAGTTTTCTAAACGTGTGACTCTGTTCTGTTTTGTAATTCAGTTCAAGGGTAGCGGTTTTACATTCCCTCTATAAGTGATATCTTATGATAAGTGTCGTTTTCTGTGTGGCTTATTTCACTTAGAATCGTCGTACCTAAATCCACTCATCATGCTGCTACTAGCCTTATGACGTTGATTTCATGGCTGAGTGATATTCCATTGTACAAAAGGACCACAACTTCTTTATCCATTTTTCTCTTTCCTGGGATATTTAAGGTGTAACGAAGTGGAGGTTCTTGTCAACAGAGCAGCCCTAAACTTTGGGGTGCCTGTGCCTTGCTGATTTTTAGTTTTCCCAATTTATACGCCCGTGAGAGGAAGTGCCCTATGCTCTCTAAGCTGAGTGTTTTCGATGTTTCAGGACACACCGTACACTTCTGCAGAGTGGCTGTTGGCAATTTACATCCCGCCCATCAGCGTAGCAAGGCTCCCGTTTCTCCATGGCCCGTCCTGCATTTCTGGTTTTGACACTTTATTCAGCATGGCCCTTTTGACCGATGGGAAGCGAGACTTCTTTGTAGCGCTGATTTGCCTTTCCAGGTTGCTTGGTTGGCCAAAAAGGGCGTATGCGTTTTTTCCTGAATATATTCAGGAAAAAACGCATACGCCCTTTTTGGCCAAGGGCATCATTGTCGAGGTTTTGCCGCTTTTCCCGTGCTTTAAAGGCGATTCGAATCTTCCTCCTGAAATCTGTTTCCTGCAATTCTGCCTTGCTTTCAAATCCTCTTTGTTGTCTTCCGTCAATATATTTGTGGACGAGAGTTATCATTTATAACTCTGCAGGTTTGTGAATTGCAGTGCCCCTGAGCTCCATTTTTCAACTCGCTTTCTTGGGAGCTGGCCGCAAAAGCGCAGGATTGCTTCAGGCCCTATTCTGGTCCCGGGCGGCAGGCTGAGCCTGTGGTTAATTCTTCTTCCTGATGGGAAAATAGAGTGACCTGTGCCTGTCCCAACACCTAGAGCTAGTGTCTCATTGGTTCCCCCTCTTCCCGTTCATCCTCAGGACAAATTGCAACCTGTACGGAACAGGAGGTTAAAGGTGCTGATTCTCCAAGGAGGGAGATTGCTAGTAAAGCGGCTGGAATGGCGAACCCGAGCACAAGGAGATGAGAAATGAGGTGCGTGTTAGAAACCTTTCCCGATCACACGGTGTACCATCTTCTGGGATTCTCATGCATGTTTTCGATGTAGGAAGATGCCCTTGAACCTGGAGATTTGGGACCCATGGGATGGGTACCACGCAGTATTACTCTAAAGGGTCTGCGTTTGCTCACCCAACCTCACCAAACCTCTCAGCCCCAAGAGTGTCCACCCTTATGCCTCAATCAGCTGTGGGTCTAGATATGGTCAATCCAGGTGGCATCACAGCCCTTGAACGAATTTTGTAAGAATTTCTCTCTCTTTCACTGTCTTTGTTTCACGGGTTTTTAAAAGTAATTGATTTTTATAAAGGGGTTTAGCTGTTTTTTACTGCTGTGTTTATGCCGCTTTACACCCACTTGACTCACATACAGAGAGATATCAATACATAGGTTTTAAGATTCTTACTAGTCAGATATATTCTTGGGCGGTGAATAGGGGGTGTTGAGTCCAGATCACTGAGCAAGGAGTAGGTCTTGTCTATTACATATTGGGTTTATGGAACGGTCTCTGAGCTAATTTGAAACCCTTGTTTTATGCATCACCCCACCTCACCTTTCCCGTTAAGCAGCCATAGTGTGTTTTCTAAACGTGTGACTCTGTTCTGTTTTGTAATTCAGTTCAAGGGTAGCGATTTTTACATTCCCTCTATAAGTGATATCTTATGATAAGTGTCTTTTTCTGTGTGACTTATTTCACTTAGAATCGTCGTACCTAAATCCACTCATCATGCTGCTACTAGCCTTATGACGTTGATTTCATGGCTGAGTGATATTCCATTGTACAAAAGGACCACAACTTCTTTATCCATTTTTCTCTTTCCTGGGATATTTAAGGTGTAACGAAGTGGAGGTTCTTGTCAACAGAGCAGCCCTAAACTTTGGGGTGCCTGTGCCTTGCTGATTTTTAGTTTTCCCAATTTATACGCCCGTGAGTGGAAGTGCCCTATGCTCTCTAAGCTGAGTGTTTTCGATGTTTCAGGACACACCGTACACTTCTGCAGAGTGGCTGTTGGCAATTTACATCCCGCCCATCAGCGTAGCAAGGCTCCCGTTTCTCCATGGCCTGTCCTGCATTTCTGGTTTTGACACTTTATTCAGCATGGCCCTTTTGACCGATGGGAAGCGAGACTTCTTTGTAGCGCTGATTTGCCTTTCCAGGTTGCTTGGTTGGCCAAAAAGGGCGTATGCGTTTTTTCCTGAATATATTCAGGAAAAAACGCATACGCCCTTTTTGGCCAAGGGCATCATTGTCGAGGTTTTGCCGCTTTTCCCGTGCTTTAAAGGCGATTCGAATCTTCCTCCTGAAATCTGTTTCCTGCAATTCTGCCTTGCTTTCAAATCCTCTTTGTTGTCTTCCGTCAATATATTTGTGGACGAGAGTTATCATTTATAACTCTGCAGGTTTGTGAATTGCAGTGCCCCTGAGCTCCATTTTTCAACTCGCTTTCTTGGGAGCTGGCCGCAAAAGCGCAGGATTGCTTCAGGCCCTATTCTGGTCCCGGGCGGCAGGCTGAGCCTGTGGTTAATTCTTCTTCCTGATGGGAAAATAGAGTGACCTGTGTCTGTCCCCACACCTAGAGCTAGTGTCTCATTGGTTCCCCCTCTTCCCGTTCATCCTCAGGACAAATTGCAACCTGTACGGAACAGGAGGTTAAAGGTGCTGATTCTCCAAGGAGGGAGATTGCTAGTAAAGCGGCTGGAATGGCGAACCCGAGCACAAGGAGATGAGAAATGAGGTGCGTGTTAGAAACCTTTCCCGATCACACGGTGTACCATCTTCTGGGATTCTCATGCATGTTTTCGATGTAGGAAGATGCCCTTGAACCTGGAGATTTGGGACCCATGGGATGGGTACCACGCAGTATTACTCTAAAGGGTCTGCGTTTGCTCACCCAACCTCACCAAACCTCTCAGCCCCAAGAGTGTCCACCCTTATGCCTCAATCAGCTGTGGGTCTAGATATGGTCAATCCAGGTGGCATCACAGCCCTTGAACGAATTTTGTAAGAATTTCTCTCTCTTTCACTGTCTTTGTTTCACGGGTTTTTAAAAGTAATTGATTTTTATAAAGGGGTTTAGCTGTTTTTTACTGCTGTGTTTATGCCGCTTTACACCCACTTGACTCACATACAGAGAGATATCAATACATAGGTTTTAAGATTCTTACTAGTCAGATATATTCTTGGGCGGTGAATAGGGGGTTTTGAGTCCAGATCACTGAGCAAGGAGTAGGTCTTGTCTATTACATATTGGGTTTATGGAACGGTCTCTGAGCTAATTTGAAACCCTTGTTTTATGCATCACCCCACCTCACCTTTCCCGTTAAGCAGCCATAGTGTGTTTTCTAAACGTGTGACTCTGTTCTGTTTTGTAATTCAGTTCAAGGGTAGCGGTTTTACATTCCCTCTATAAGTGATATCTTATGATAAGTGTCGTTTTCTGTGTGGCTTATTTCACTTAGAATCGTCGTACCTAAATCCACTCATCATGCTGCTACTAGCCTTATGACGTTGATTTCATGGCTGAGTGATATTCCATTGTACAAAAGGACCACAACTTCTTTATCCATTTTTCTCTTTCCTGGGATATTTAAGGTGTAACGAAGTGGAGGTTCTTGTCAACAGAGCAGCCCTAAACTTTGGGGTGCCTGTGCCTTGCTGATTTTTAGTTTTCCCAATTTATACGCCCGTGAGAGGAAGTGCCCTATGCTCTCTAAGCTGAGTGTTTTCGATGTTTCAGGACACACCGTACACTTCTGCAGAGTGGCTGTTGGCAATTTACATCCCGCCCATCAGCGTAGCAAGGCTCCCGTTTCTCCATGGCCCGTCCTGCATTTCTGGTTTTGACACTTTATTCAGCATGGCCCTTTTGACCGATGGGAAGCGAGACTTCTTTGTAGCGCTGATTTGCCTTTCCAGGTTGCTTGGTTGGCCAAAAAGGGCGTATGCGTTTTTTCCTGAATATATTCAGGAAAAAACGCATACGCCCTTTTTGGCCAAGGGCATCATTGTCGAGGTTTTGCCGCTTTTCCCGTGCTTTAAAGGCGATTCGAATCTTCCTCCTGAAATCTGTTTCCTGCAATTCTGCCTTGCTTTCAAATCCTCTTTGTTGTCTTCCGTCAATATATTTGTGGACGAGAGTTATCATTTATAACTCTGCAGGTTTGTGAATTGCAGTGCCCCTGAGCTCCATTTTTCAACTCGCTTTCTTGGGAGCTGGCCGCAAAAGCGCAGGATTGCTTCAGGCCCTATTCTGGTCCCGGGCGGCAGGCTGAGCCTGTGGTTAATTCTTCTTCCTGATGGGAAAATAGAGTGACCTGTGCCTGTCCCAACACCTAGAGCTAGTGTCTCATTGGTTCCCCCTCTTCCCGTTCATCCTCAGGACAAATTGCAACCTGTACGGAACAGGAGGTTAAAGGTGCTGATTCTCCAAGGAGGGAGATTGCTAGTAAAGCGGCTGGAATGGCGAACCCGAGCACAAGGAGATGAGAAATGAGGTGCGTGTTAGAAACCTTTCCCGATCACACGGTGTACCATCTTCTGGGATTCTCATGCATGTTTTCGATGTAGGAAGATGCCCTTGAACCTGGAGATTTGGGACCCATGGGATGGGTACCACGCAGTATTACTCTAAAGGGTCTGCGTTTGCTCACCCAACCTCACCAAACCTCTCAGCCCCAAGAGTGTCCACCCTTATGCCTCAATCAGCTGTGGGTCTAGATATGGTCAATCCAGGTGGCATCACAGCCCTTGAACGAATTTTGTAAGAATTTCTCTCTCTTTCACTGTCTTTGTTTCACGGGTTTTTAAAAGTAATTGATTTTTATAAAGGGGTTTAGCTGTTTTTTACTGCTGTGTTTATGCCGCTTTACACCCACTTGACTCACATACAGAGAGATATCAATACATAGGTTTTAAGATTCTTACTAGTCAGATATATTCTTGGGCGGTGAATAGGGGGTGTTGAGTCCAGATCACTGAGCAAGGAGTAGGTCTTGTCTATTACATATTGGGTTTATGGAACGGTATCTGAGCTAATTTGAAACCCTTGTTTTATGCATCACCCCACCTCACCTTTCCCGTTAAGCAGCCATAGTGTGTTTTCTAAACGTGTGACTCTGTTCTGTTTTGTAATTCAGTTCAAGGGTAACGATTTTTACATTCCCTCTATAAGTGATATCTTATGATAAGTGTCTTTTTCTGTGTGACTTATTTCACTTAGAATCGTCGTACCTAAATCCACTCATCATGCTGCTACTAGCCTTATGACGTTGATTTCATGGCTGAGTGATATTCCATTGTACAAAAGGACCACAACTTCTTTATCCATTTTTCTCTTTCCTGGGATATTTAAGGTGTAACGAAGTGGAGGTTCTTGTCAACAGAGCAGCCCTAAACTTTGGGATGCCTGTGCCTTGCTGATTTTTAGTTTTCCCAATTTATACGCCCGTGAGTGGAAGTGCCCTATGCTCTCTAAGCTGAGTGTTTTCGATGTTTCAGGACACACCGTACACTTCTGCAGAGTGGCTGTTGGCAATTTACATCCCGCCCATCAGCGTAGCAAGGCTCCCGTTTCTCCATGGCCTGTCCTGCATTTCTGGTTTTGACACTTTATTCAGCATGGCCCTTTTGACCGATGGGAAGCGAGACTTCTTTGTAGCGCTGATTTGCCTTTCCAGGTTGCTTGGTTGGCCAAAAAGGGCGTATGCGTTTTTTCCTGAATATATTCAGAAAAAAACGCTTACGCCCTTTTTGGCCAAGGGCATCATTGTCGAGGTTTTGCCGCTTTTCCCGTGCTTTAAAGGCGATTCGAATCTTCCTCCTGAAATCTGTTTCCTGCAATTCTGCCTTGCTTTCAAATCCTCTTTGTTGTCTTCCGTCAATATATTTGTGGACGAGAGTTATCATTTATAACTCTGCAGGTTTGTGAATTGCAGTTCCCCTGAGCTCCATTTTTCAACTCGCTTTCTTGGGAGCTGGCCGCAAAAGCGCAGGATTGCTTCAGGCCCTATTCTGGTCCCGGGCGGCAGGCTGAGCCTGTGGTTAATTCTTCTTCCTGATGGGAAAATAGAGTGACCTGTGTCTGTCCCCACACCTAGAGCTAGTGTCTCATTGGTTCCCCCTCTTCCCGTTCATCCTCAGGACAAATTGCAACCTGTACGGAACAGGAGGTTAAAGGTGCTGATTCTCCAAGGAGGGAGATTGCTAGTAAAGTGGCTGGAATGGCGAACCCGAGCACAAGGAGATGAGAAATGAGGTGCGTGTTAGAAACCTTTCCCGATCACACGGTGTACCATCTTCTGGGATTCTCATGCATGTTTTCGATGTAGGAAGATGCCCTTGAACCTGGAGATTTGGGACCCATGGGATGGGTACCACGCAGTATTACTCTAAAGGGTCTGCGTTTGCTCACCCAACCTCACCAAACCTCTCAGCCCCAAGAGTGTCCACCCTTATGCCTCAATCAGCTGTGGGTCTAGATATGGTCAATCCAGGTGGCATCACAGCCCTTGAACGAATTTTGTAAGAATTTCTCTCTCTTTCACTGTCTTTGTTTCACGGGTTTTTAAAAGTAATTGATTTTTATAAAGGGGTTTAGCTGTTTTTTACTGCTGTGTTTATGCCGCTTTACACCCACTTGACTCACATACAGAGAGATATCAATACATAGGTTTTAAGATTCTTACTAGTCAGATATATTCTTGGGCGGTGAATAGGGGTTTTGAGTCCAGATCACTGAGCAAGGAGTAGGTCTTGTCTATTACATATTGGGTTTATGGAACGGTCTCTGAGCTAATTTGAAACCCTTGTTTTATGCATCACCCCACCTCACCTTTCCCGTTAAGCAGCCATAGTGTGTTTTCTAAACGTGTGACTCTGTTCTGTTTTGTAATTCAGTTCAAGGGTAGCGGTTTTACATTCCCTCTATAAGTGATATCTTATGATAAGTGTCGTTTTCTGTGTGGCTTATTTCACTTAGAATCGTCGTACCTAAATCCACTCATCATGCTGCTACTAGCCTTATGACGTTGATTTCATGGCTGAGTGATATTCCATTGTACAAAAGGACCACAACTTCTTTATCCATTTTTCTCTTTCCTGGGATATTTAAGGTGTAACGAAGTGGAGGTTCTTGTCAACAGAGCAGCCCTAAACTTTGGGGTGCCTGTGCCTTGCTGATTTTTAGTTTTCCCAATTTATACGCCCGTGAGAGGAAGTGCCCTATGCTCTCTAAGCTGAGTGTTTTCGATGTTTCAGGACACACCGTACACTTCTGCAGAGTGGCTGTTGGCAATTTACATCCCGCCCATCAGCGTAGCAAGGCTCCCGTTTCTCCATGGCCCGTCCTGCATTTCTGGTTTTGACACTTTATTCAGCATGGCCCTTTTGACCGATGGGAAGCGAGACTTCTTTGTAGCGCTGATTTGCCTTTCCAGGTTGCTTGGTTGGCCAAAAAGGGCGTATGCGTTTTTTCCTGAATATATTCAGGAAAAAACGCATACGCCCTTTTTGGCCAAGGGCATCATTGTCGAGGTTTTGCCGCTTTTCCCGTGCTTTAAAGGCGATTCGAATCTTCCTCCTGAAATCTGTTTCCTGCAATTCTGCCTTGCTTTCAAATCCTCTTTGTTGTCTTCCGTCAATATATTTGTGGACGAGAGTTATCATTTATAACTCTGCAGGTTTGTGAATTGCAGTGCCCCTGAGCTCCATTTTTCAACTCGCTTTCTTGGGAGCTGGCCGCAAAAGCGCAGGATTGCTTCAGGCCCTATTCTGGTCCCGGGCGGCAGGCTGAGCCTGTGGTTAATTCTTCTTCCTGATGGGAAAATAGAGTGACCTGTGTCTGTCCCCACACCTAGAGCTAGTGTCTCATTGGTTCCCCCTCTTCCCGTTCATCCTCAGGACAAATTGCAACCTGTACGGAACAGGAGGTTAAAGGTGCTGATTCTCCAAGGAGGGAGATTGCTAGTAAAGCGGCTGGAATGGCGAACCCGAGCACAAGGAGATGAGAAATGAGGTGCGTGTTAGAAACCTTTCCCGATCACACGGTGTACCATCTTCTGGGATTCTCATGCATGTTTTCGATGTAGGAAGATGCCCTTGAACCTGGAGATTTGGGACCCATGGGATGGGTACCACGCAGTATTACTCTAAAGGGTCTGCGTTTGCTCACCCAACCTCACCAAACCTCTCAGCCCCAAGAGTGTCCACCCTTATGCCTCAATCAGCTGTGGGTCTAGATATGGTCAATCCAGGTGGCATCACAGCCCTTGAACGAATTTTGTAAGAATTTCTCTCTCTTTCACTGTCTTTGTTTCACGGGTTTTTAAAAGTAATTGATTTTTATAAAGGGGTTTAGCTGTTTTTTACTGCTGTGTTTATGCCGCTTTACACCCACTTGACTCACATACAGAGAGATATCAATACATAGGTTTTAAGATTCTTACTAGTCAGATATATTCTTGGGCGGTGAATAGGGGGTTTTGAGTCCAGATCACTGAGCAAGGAGTAGGTCTTGTCTATTACATATTGGGTTTATGGAACGGTCTCTGAGCTAATTTGAAACCCTTGTTTTATGCATCACCCCACCTCACCTTTCCCGTTAAGCAGCCATAGTGTGTTTTCTAAACGTGTGACTCTGTTCTGTTTTGTAATTCAGTTCAAGGGTAGCGGTTTTACATTCCCTCTATAAGTGATATCTTATGATAAGTGTCGTTTTCTGTGTGGGTTATTTCACTTAGAATCGTCGTACCTAAATCCACTCATCATGCTGCTACTAGCCTTATGACGTTGATTTCATGGCTGAGTGATATTCCATTGTACAAAAGGACCACAACTTCTTTATCCATTTTTCTCTTTCCTGGGATATTTAAGGTGTAACGAAGTGGAGGTTCTTGTCAACAGAGCAGCCCTAAACTTTGGGGTGCCTGTGCCTTGCTGATTTTTAGTTTTCCCAATTTATACGCCCGTGAGAGGAAGTGCCCTATGCTCTCTAAGCTGAGTGTTTTCGATGTTTCAGGACACACCGTACACTTCTGCAGAGTGGCTGTTGGCAATTTACATCCCGCCCATCAGCGTAGCAAGGCTCCCGTTTCTCCATGGCCCGTCCTGCATTTCTGGTTTTGACACTTTATTCAGCATGGCCCTTTTGACCGATGGGAAGCGAGACTTCTTTGTAGCGCTGATTTGCCTTTCCAGGTTGCTTGGTTGGCCAAAAAGGGCGTATGCGTTTTTTCCTGAATATATTCAGGAAAAAACGCATACGCCCTTTTTGGCCAAGGGCATCATTGTCGAGGTTTTGCCGCTTTTCCCGTGCTTTAAAGGCGATTCGAATCTTCCTCCTGAAATCTGTTTCCTGCAATTCTGCCTTGCTTTCAAATCCTCTTTGTTGTCTTCCGTCAATATATTTGTGGACGAGAGTTATCATTTATAACTCTGCAGGTTTGTGAATTGCAGTTCCCCTGAGCTCCATTTTTCAACTCGCTTTCTTGGGAGCTGGCCGCAAAAGCGCAGGATTGCTTCAGGCCCTATTCTGGTCCCGGGCGGCAGGCTGAGCCTGTGGTTAATTCTTCTTCCTGATGGGAAAATAGAGTGACCTGTGCCTGTCCCAACACCTAGAGCTAGTGTCTCATTGGTTCCCCCTCTTCCCGTTCATCCTCAGGACAAATTGCAACCTGTACGGAACAGGAGGTTAAAGGTGCTGATTCTCCAAGGAGGGAGATTGCTAGTAAAGCGGCTGGAATGGCGAACCCGAGCACAAGGAGATGAGAAATGAGGTGCGTGTTAGAAACCTTTCCCGATCACACGGTGTACCATCTTCTGGGATTCTCATGCATGTTTTCGATGTAGGAAGATGCCCTTGAACCTGGAGATTTGGGACCCATGGGATGGGTACCACGCAGTATTACTCTAAAGGGTCTGCGTTTGCTCACCCAACCTCACCAAACCTCTCAGCCCCAAGAGTGTCCACCCTTATGCCTCAATCAGCTGTGGGTCTAGATATGGTCAATCCAGGTGGCATCACAGCCCTTGAACGAATTTTGTAAGAATTTCTCTCTCTTTCACTGTCTTTGTTTCACGGGATTTTAAAAGTAATTGATTTTTATAAAGGGGTTTAGCTGTTTTTTACTGCTGTGTTTATGCCGCTTTACACCCACTTGACTCACATACAGAGAGATATCAATACATAGGTTTTAAGATTCTTACTAGTCAGATATATTCTTGGGCGGTGAATAGGGGGTGTTGAGTCCAGATCACTGAGCAAGGAGTAGGTCTTGTCTATTACATATTGGGTTTATGGAACGGTCTCTGAGCTAATTTGAAACCCTTGTTTTATGCATCACCCCACCTCACCTTTCCCGTTAAGCAGCCATAGTGTGTTTTCTAAACGTGTGACTCTGTTCTGTTTTGTAATTCAGTTCAAGGGTAGCGATTTTTACATTCCCTCTATAAGTGATATCTTATGATAAGTGTCTTTTTCTGTGTGACTTATTTCACTTAGAATCGTCGTACCTAAATCCATTCATCATGCTGCTACTAGCCTTATGACGTTGATTTCATGGCTGAGTGATATTCCATTGTACAAAAGGACCACAACTTCTTTATCCATTTTTCTCTTTCCTGGGATATTTAAGGTGTAACGAAGTGGAGGTTCTTGTCAACAGAGCAGCCCTAAACTTTGGGGTGCCTGTGCCTTGCTGATTTTTAGTTTTCCCAATTTATACGCCCGTGAGTGGAAGTGCCCTATGCTCTCTAAGCTGAGTGTTTTCGATGTTTCAGGACACACCGTACACTTCTGCAGAGTGGCTGTTGGCAATTTACATCCCGCCCATCAGCGTAGCAAGGCTCCCGTTTCTCCATGGCCTGTCCTGCATTTCTGGTTTTGACACTTTATTCAGCATGGCCCTTTTGACCGATGGGAAGCGAGACTTCTTTGTAGCGCTGATTTGCCTTTCCAGGTTGCTTGGTTGGCCAAAAAGGGCGTATGAGTTTTTTCCTGAATATATTCAGGAAAAAACGCATACGCCCTTTTTGGCCAAGGGCATCATTGTCGAGGTTTTGCCGCTTTTCCCGTGCTTTAAAGGCGATTCGAATCTTCCTCCTGAAATCTGTTTCCTGCAATTCTGCCTTGCTTTCAAATCCTCTTTGTTGTCTTCCGTCAATATATTTGTGGACGAGAGTTATCATTTATAACTCTGCAGGTTTGTGAATTGCAGTTCCCCTGAGCTCCATTTTTCAACTCGCTTTCTTGGGAGCTGGCCGCAAAAGCGCAGGATTGCTTCAGGCCCTATTCTGGTCCCGGGCGGCAGGCTGAGCCTGTGGTTAATTCTTCTTCCTGATGGGAAAATAGAGTGACCTGTGCCTGTCCCCACACCTAGAGCTAGTGTCTCATTGGTTCCCCCTCTTCCCGTTCATCCTCAGGACAAATTGCAACCTGTACGGAACAGGAGGTTAAAGGTGCTGATTCTCCAAGGAGGGAGATTGCTAGTAAAGCGGCTGGAATGGCGAACCCGAGCACAAGGAGATGAGAAATGAGGTGCGTGTTAGAAACCTTTCCCGATCACACGGTGTACCATCTTCTGGGATTCTCATGCATGTTTTCGATGTAGGAAGATGCCCTTGAACCTGGAGATTTGGGACCCATGGGATGGGTACCACGCAGTATTACTCTAAAGGGTCTGCGTTTGCTCACCCAACCTCACCAAACCTCTCAGCCCCAAGAGTGTCCACCCTTATGCCTCAATCAGCTGTGGGTCTAGATATGGTCAATCCAGGTGGCATCACAGCCCTTGAACGAATTTTGTAAGAATTTCTCTCTCTTTCACTGTCTTTGTTTCACGGGTTTTTAAAAGTAATTGATTTTTATAAAGGGGTTTAGCTGTTTTTTACTGCTGTGTTTATGCCGCTTTACACCCACTTGACTCACATACAGAGAGATATCAATACATAGGTTTTAAGATTCTTACTAGTCAGATATATTCTTGGGCGCTGAATAGGGGGTTTTGAGTCCAGATCACTGAGCAAGGAGTAGGTCTTGTCTATTACATATTGGGTTTATGGAACGGTCTCTGAGCTAATTTGAAACCCTTGTTTTATGCATCACCCCACCTCACCTTTCCCGTTAAGCAGCCATAGTGTGTTTTCTAAACGTGTGACTCTGTTCTGTTTTGTAATTCAGTTCAAGGGTAGCGGTTTTACATTCCCTCTATAAGTGATATCTTATGATAAGTGTCGTTTTCTGTGTGGCTTATTTCACTTAGAATCGTCGTACCTAAATCCACTCATCATGCTGCTACTAGCCTTATGACGTTGATTTCATGGCTGAGTGATATTCCATTGTACAAAAGGACCACAACTTCTTTATCCATTTTTCTCTTTCCTGGGATATTTAAGGTGTAACGAAGTGGAGGTTCTTGTCAACAGAGCAGCCCTAAACTTTGGGGTGCCTGTGCCTTGCTGATTTTTAGTTTTCCCAATTTATACGCCCGTGAGAGGAAGTGCCCTATGCTCTCTAAGCTGAGTGTTTTCGATGTTTCAGGACACACCGTACACTTCTGCAGAGTGGCTGTTGGCAATTTACATCCCGCCCATCAGCGTAGCAAGGCTCCCGTTTCTCCATGGCCTGTCCTGCATTTCTGGGTTTGACACTTTATTCAGCGTGGCCTATTTGACCGATGGGAAGCGAGACTTCTTTGTAGCGCTGATTTGCCTTTCCAGGTTGCTTGGTTGGCCAAAAAGGGCGTATGCGTTTTTTCCTGAATATATTCAGGAAAAAACGCATACGCCCTTTTTGGCCAAGGGCATCATTGTCGAGGTTTTGCCGCTTTTCCCGTGCTTTAAAGGCGATTCGAATCTACCTCCTGAAATCTGTTTCCTGCAATTCTGCCTTGCTTTCAAATCCTCTTCGTTGCCTACCCTCAATATATTTGAGGACGAGAGTTATCATTTATAACTCTGCAGGTCTGTGAATTGCAGTGCCCCTGAGCTCCATTTTTCAACTCGCTTTCTTGGGAGCTGGCTGCAAAAGCGCAGGATTGCTTCAGGCCCTATTCTGGTCCCGGGCGGCAGGCTGAGCCTGTGGTTAATTCTTCTTCCTGATGGGAAAATAGAGTGACCTGTGCCTGTCCCCACACCTAGAGCTAGTGTCTCATTGGTTCCCCCTCTTCCCGTTCATCCTCAGGACAAATTGCAACCTGTACGGAACAGGAGGTTAAAGGTGCTGATTCTCCAAGGAGGGAGATTGCTAGTAAAGCGGCTGGAATGGCGAACCCGAGCACAAGGAGATGAGAAATGAGGTGCGTTTTAGAAACCTTTCCCGATCACACGGTGTACCATCTTCTGGGATTCTCATGCATGTTTTCGATGTAGGAAGATGCCCTTGAACCTGGAGATTTGGGACCCATGGGATGGGTACCACGCAGTATTACTCTAAAGGGTCTGCGTTTGCTCACCCAACCTCACCAAACCTCTCAGCCCCAAGAGTGTCCACCCTTATGCCTCAATCAGCTGTGGGTCTAGATATGGTCAATCCAGGTGGCATCACAGCCCTTGAACGAATTTTGTAAGAATTTCTCTCTCTTTCACTGTCTTTGTTTCACGGGATTTTAAAAGTAATTGATTTTTATAAAGGGGTTTAGCTGTTTTTTACTGCTGTGTTTATGCCGCTTTACACCCACTTGACTCACATACAGAGAGATATCAATACATAGGTTTTAAGATTCTTACTAGTCAGATATATTCTTGGGCGGTGAATAGGGGGTTTTGAGTCCAGATCACTGAGCAAGGAGTAGGTCTTGTCTATTACATATTGGGTTTATGGAACGGTCTCTGAGCTAATTTGAAACCCTTGTTTTATGCATCACCCCACCTCACCTTTCCCGTTAAGCAGCCATAGTGTGTTTTCTAAACGTGTGACTCTGTTCTGTTTTGTAATTCAGTTCAAGGGTAGCGGTTTTACATTCCCTCTATAAGTGATATCTTATGATAAGTGTCGTTTTCTGTGTGGGTTATTTCACTTAGAATCGTCGTACCTAAATCCACTCATCATGCTGCTACTAGCCTTATGACGTTGATTTCATGGCTGAGTGATATTCCATTGTACAAAAGGACCACAACTTCTTTATCCATTTTTCTCTTTCCTGGGATATTTAAGGTGTAACGAAGTGGAGGTTCTTGTCAACAGAGCAGCCCTAAACTTTGGGGTGCCTGTGCCTTGCTGATTTTTAGTTTTCCCAATTTATACGCCCGTGAGAGGAAGTGCCCTATGCTCTCTAAGCTGAGTGTTTTCGATGTTTCAGGACACACCGTACACTTCTGCAGAGTGGCTGTTGGCAATTTACATCCCGCCCATCAGCGTAGCAAGGCTCCCGTTTCTCCATGGCCCGTCCTGCATTTCTGGTTTTGACACTTTATTCAGCATGGCCCTTTTGACCGATGGGAAGCGAGACTTCTTTGTAGCGCTGATTTGCCTTTCCAGGTTGCTTGGTTGGCCAAAAAGGGCGTATGCGTTTTTTCCTGAATATATTCAGGAAAAAACGCATACGCCCTTTTTGGCCAAGGGCATCATTGTCGAGGTTTTGCCGCTTTTCCCGTGCTTTAAAGGCGATTCGAATCTTCCTCCTGAAATCTGTTTCCTGCAATTCTGCCTTGCTTTCAAATCCTCTTTGTTGTCTTCCGTCAATATATTTGTGGACGAGAGTTATCATTTATAACTCTGCAGGTTTGTGAATTGCAGTGCCCCTGAGCTCCATTTTTCAACTCGCTTTCTTGGGAGCTGGCTGCAAAAGCGCAGGATTGCTTCAGGCCCTATTCTGGTCCCGGGCGGCAGGCTGAGCCTGTGGTTAATTCTTCTTCCTGATGGGAAAATAGAGTGACCTGTGCCTGTCCCAACACCTAGAGCTAGTGTCTCATTGGTTCCCCCTCTTCCCGTTCATCCTCAGGACAAATTGCAACCTGTACGGAACAGGAGGTTAAAGGTGCTGATTCTCCAAGGAGGGAGATTGCTAGTAAAGCGGCTGGAATGGCGAACCCGAGCACAAGGAGATGAGAAATGAGGTGCGTGTTAGAAACCTTTCCCGATCACACGGTGTACCATCTTCTGGGATTCTCATGCATGTTTTCGATGTAGGAAGATGCCCTTGAACCTGGAGATTTGGGACCCATGGGATGGGTACCACGCAGTATTACTCTAAAGGGTCTGCGTTTGCTCACCCAACCTCACCAAACCTCTCAGCCCCAAGAGTGTCCACCCTTATGCCTCAATCAGCTGTGGGTCTAGATATGGTCAATCCAGGTGGCATCACAGCCCTTGAACGAATTTTGTAAGAATTTCTCTCTCTTTCACTGTCTTTGTTTCACGGGATTTTAAAAGTAATTGATTTTTATAAAGGGGTTTAGCTGTTTTTTACTGCTGTGTTTATGCCGCTTTACACCCACTTGACTCACATACAGAGAGATATCAATACATAGGTTTTAAGATTCTTACTAGTCAGATATATTCTTGGGCGGTGAATAGGGGGTGTTGAGTCCAGATCACTGAGCAAGGAGTAGGTCTTGTCTATTACATATTGGGTTTATGGAACGGTCTCTGAGCTAATTTGAAACCCTTGTTTTATGCATCACCCCACCTCACCTTTCCCGTTAAGCAGCCATAGTGTGTTTTCTAAACGTGTGACTCTGTTCTGTTTTGTAATTCAGTTCAAGGGTAGCGATTTTTACATTCCCTCTATAAGTGATATCTTATGATAAGTGTCTTTTTCTGTGTGACTTATTTCACTTAGAATCGTCGTACCTAAATCCATTCATCATGCTGCTACTAGCCTTATGACGTTGATTTCATGGCTGAGTGATATTCCATTGTACAAAAGGACCACAACTTCTTTATCCATTTTTCTCTTTCCTGGGATATTTAAGGTGTAACGAAGTGGAGGTTCTTGTCAACAGAGCAGCCCTAAACTTTGGGGTGCCTGTGCCTTGCTGATTTTTAGTTTTCCCAATTTATACGCCCGTGAGTGGAAGTGCCCTATGCTCTCTAAGCTGAGTGTTTTCGATGTTTCAGGACACACCGTACACTTCTGCAGAGTGGCTGTTGGCAATTTACATCCCGCCCATCAGCGTAGCAAGGCTCCCGTTTCTCCATGGCCTGTCCTGCATTTCTGGTTTTGACACTTTATTCAGCATGGCCCTTTTGACCGATGGGAAGCGAGACTTCTTTGTAGCGCTGATTTGCCTTTCCAGGTTGCTTGGTTGGCCAAAAAGGGCGTATGAGTTTTTTCCTGAATATATTCAGGAAAAAACGCATACGCCCTTTTTGGCCAAGGGCATCATTGTCGAGGTTTTGCCGCTTTTCCCGTGCTTTAAAGGCGATTCGAATCTTCCTCCTGAAATCTGTTTCCTGCAATTCTGCCTTGCTTTCAAATCCTCTTTGTTGTCTTCCGTCAATATATTTGTGGACGAGAGTTATCATTTATAACTCTGCAGGTTTGTGAATTGCAGTTCCCCTGAGCTCCATTTTTCAACTCGCTTTCTTGGGAGCTGGCCGCAAAAGCGCAGGATTGCTTCAGGCCCTATTCTGGTCCCGGGCGGCAGGCTGAGCCTGTGGTTAATTCTTCTTCCTGATGGGAAAATAGAGTGACCTGTGCCTGTCCCCACACCTAGAGCTAGTGTCTCATTGGTTCCCCCTCTTCCCGTTCATCCTCAGGACAAATTGCAACCTGTACGGAACAGGAGGTTAAAGGTGCTGATTCTCCAAGGAGGGAGATTGCTAGTAAAGCGGCTGGAATGGCGAACCCGAGCACAAGGAGATGAGAAATGAGGTGCGTGTTAGAAACCTTTCCCGATCACACGGTGTACCATCTTCTGGGATTCTCATGCATGTTTTCGATGTAGGAAGATGCCCTTGAACCTGGAGATTTGGGACCCATGGGATGGGTACCACGCAGTATTACTCTAAAGGGTCTGCGTTTGCTCACCCAACCTCACCAAACCTCTCAGCCCCAAGAGTGTCCACCCTTATGCCTCAATCAGCTGTGGGTCTAGATATGGTCAATCCAGGTGGCATCACAGCCCTTGAACGAATTTTGTAAGAATTTCTCTCTCTTTCACTGTCTTTGTTTCACGGGTTTTTAAAAGTAATTGATTTTTATAAAGGGGTTTAGCTGTTTTTTACTGCTGTGTTTATGCCGCTTTACACCCACTTGACTCACATACAGAGAGATATCAATACATAGGTTTTAAGATTCTTACTAGTCAGATATATTCTTGGGCGCTGAATAGGGGGTTTTGAGTCCAGATCACTGAGCAAGGAGTAGGTCTTGTCTATTACATATTGGGTTTATGGAACGGTCTCTGAGCTAATTTGAAACCCTTGTTTTATGCATCACCCCACCTCACCTTTCCCGTTAAGCAGCCATAGTGTGTTTTCTAAACGTGTGACTCTGTTCTGTTTTGTAATTCAGTTCAAGGGTAGCGGTTTTACATTCCCTCTATAAGTGATATCTTATGATAAGTGTCGTTTTCTGTGTGGCTTATTTCACTTAGAATCGTCGTACCTAAATCCACTCATCATGCTGCTACTAGCCTTATGACGTTGATTTCATGGCTGAGTGATATTCCATTGTACAAAAGGACCACAACTTCTTTATCCATTTTTCTCTTTCCTGGGATATTTAAGGTGTAACGAAGTGGAGGTTCTTGTCAACAGAGCAGCCCTAAACTTTGGGGTGCCTGTGCCTTGCTGATTTTTAGTTTTCCCAATTTATACGCCCGTGAGAGGAAGTGCCCTATGCTCTCTAAGCTGAGTGTTTTCGATGTTTCAGGACACACCGTACACTTCTGCAGAGTGGCTGTTGGCAATTTACATCCCGCCCATCAGCGTAGCAAGGCTCCCGTTTCTCCATGGCCTGTCCTGCATTTCTGGTTTTGACACTTTATTCAGCATGGCCCTTTTGACCGATGGGAAGCGAGACTTCTTTGTAGCGCTGATTTGCCTTTCCAGGTTGCTTGGTTGGCCAAAAAGGGCGTATGCGTTTTTTCCTGAATATATTCAGGAAAAAACGCATACGCCCTTTTTGGCCAAGGGCATCATTGTCGAGGTTTTGCCGCTTTTCCCGTGCTTTAAAGGCGATTCGAATCTACCTCCTGAAATCTGTTTCCTGCAATTCTGCCTTGCTTTCAAATCCTCTTCGTTGCCTACCCTCAATATATTTGAGGACGAGAGTTATCATTTATAACTCTGCAGGTCTGTGAATTGCAGTGCCCCTGAGCTCCATTTTTCAACTCGCTTTCTTGGGAGCTGGCTGCAAAAGCGCAGGATTGCTTCAGGCCCTATTCTGGTCCCGGGCGGCAGGCTGAGCCTGTGGTTAATTCTTCTTCCTGATGGGAAAATAGAGTGACCTGTGCCTGTCCCCACACCTAGAGCTAGTGTCTCATTGGTTCCCCCTCTTCCCGTTCATCCTCAGGACAAATTGCAACCTGTACGGAACAGGAGGTTAAAGGTGCTGATTCTCCAAGGAGGGAGATTGCTAGTAAAGCGGCTGGAATGGCGAACCCGAGCACAAGGAGATGAGAAATGAGGTGCGTTTTAGAAACCTTTCCCGATCACACGGTGTACCATCTTCTGGGATTCTCATGCATGTTTTCGATGTAGGAAGATGCCCTTGAACCTGGAGATTTGGGACCCATGGGATGGGTACCACGCAGTATTACTCTAAAGGGTCTGCGTTTGCTCACCCAACCTCACCAAACCTCTCAGCCCCAAGAGTGTCCACCCTTATGCCTCAATCAGCTGTGGGTCTAGATATGGTCAATCCAGGTGGCATCACAGCCCTTGAACGAATTTTGTAAGAATTTCTCTCTCTTTCACTGTCTTTGTTTCACGGGATTTTAAAAGTAATTGATTTTTATAAAGGGGTTTAGCTGTTTTTTACTGCTGTGTTTATGCCGCTTTACACCCACTTGACTCACATACAGAGAGATATCAATACATAGGTTTTAAGATTCTTACTAGTCAGATATATTCTTGGGCGGTGAATAGGGGGTTTTGAGTCCAGATCACTGAGCAAGGAGTAGGTCTTGTCTATTACATATTGGGTTTATGGAACGGTCTCTGAGCTAATTTGAAACCCTTGTTTTATGCATCACCCCACCTCACCTTTCCCGTTAAGCAGCCATAGTGAGTTTTCTAAACGTGTGACTCTGTTCTGTTTTGTAATTCAGTTCAAGGGTAGCGGTTTTACATTCCCTCTATAAGTGATATCTTATGATAAGTGTCGTTTTCTGTGTGGCTTATTTCACTTAGAATCGTCGTACCTAAATCCACTCATCATGCTGCTACTAGCCTTATGACGTTGATTTCATGGCTGAGTGATATTCCATTGTACAAAAGGACCACAACTTCTTTATCCATTTTTCTCTTTCCTGGGATATTTAAGGTGTAACGAAGTGGAGGTTCTTGTCAACAGAGCAGCCCTAAACTTTGGGGTGCCTGTGCCTTGCTGATTTTTAGTTTTCCCAATTTATACGCCCGTGAGAGGAAGTGCCCTATGCTCTCTAAGCTGAGTGTTTTCGATGTTTCAGGACACACCGTACACTTCTGCAGAGTGGCTGTTGGCAATTTACATCCCGCCCATCAGCGTAGCAAGGCTCCCGTTTCTCCATGGCCCGTCCTGCATTTCTGGTTTTGACACTTTATTCAGCATGGCCCTTTTGACCGATGGGAAGCGAGACTTCTTTGTAGCGCTGATTTGCCTTTCCAGGTTGCTTGGTTGGCCAAAAAGGGCGTATGCGTTTTTTCCTGAATATATTCAGGAAAAAACGCATACGCCCTTTTTGGCCAAGGGCATCATTGTCGAGGTTTTGCCGCTTTTCCCGTGCTTTAAAGGCGATTCGAATCTTCCTCCTGAAATCTGTTTCCTGCAATTCTGCCTTGCTTTCAAATCCTCTTTGTTGTCTTCCGTCAATATATTTGTGGACGAGAGTTATCATTTATAACTCTGCAGGTTTGTGAATTGCAGTGCCCCTGAGCTCCATTTTTCAACTCGCTTTCTTGGGAGCTGGCCGCAAAAGCGCAGGATTGCTTCAGGCCCTATTCTGGTCCCGGGCGGCAGGCTGAGCCTGTGGTTAATTCTTCTTCCTGATGGGAAAATAGAGTGACCTGTGCCTGTCCCAACACCTAGAGCTAGTGTCTCATTGGTTCCCCCTCTTCCCGTTCATCCTCAGGACAAATTGCAACCTGTACGGAACAGGAGGTTAAAGGTGCTGATTCTCCAAGGAGGGAGATTGCTAGTAAAGCGGCTGGAATGGCGAACCCGAGCACAAGGAGATGAGAAATGAGGTGCGTGTTAGAAACCTTTCCCGATCACACGGTGTACCATCTTCTGGGATTCTCATGCATGTTTTCGATGTAGGAAGATGCCCTTGAACCTGGAGATTTGGGACCCATGGGATGGGTACCACGCAGTATTACTCTAAAGGGTCTGCGTTTGCTCACCCAACCTCACCAAACCTCTCAGCCCCAAGAGTGTCCACCCTTATGCCTCAATCAGCTGTGGGTCTAGATATGGTCAATCCAGGTGGCATCACAGCCCTTGAACGAATTTTGTAAGAATTTCTCTCTCTTTCACTGTCTTTGTTTCACGGGTTTTTAAAAGTAATTGATTTTTATAAAGGGGTTTAGCTGTTTTTTACTGCTGTGTTTATGCCGCTTTACACCCACTTGACTCACATACAGAGAGATATCAATACATAGGTTTTAAGATTCTTACTAGTCAGATATATTCTTGGGCGGTGAATAGGGGGTGTTGAGTCCAGATCACTGAGCAAGGAGTAGGTCTTGTCTATTACATATTGGGTTTATGGAACGGTCTCTGAGCTAATTTGAAACCCTTGTTTTATGCATCACCCCACCTCACCTTTCCCGTTAAGCAGCCATAGTGTGTTTTCTAAACGTGTGACTCTGTTCTGTTTTGTAATTCAGTTCAAGGGTAACGATTTTTACATTCCCTCTATAAGTGATATCTTATGATAAGTGTCTTTTTCTGTGTGACTTATTTCACTTAGAATCGTCGTACCTAAATCCACTCATCATGCTGCTACTAGCCTTATGACGTTGATTTCATGGCTGAGTGATATTCCATTGTACAAAAGGACCACAACTTCTTTATCCATTTTTCTCTTTCCTGGGATATTTAAGGTGTAACGAAGTGGAGGTTCTTGTCAACAGAGCAGCCCTAAACTTTGGGGTGCCTGTGCCTTGCTGATTTTTAGTTTTCCCAATTTATACGCCCGTGAGTGGAAGTGCCCTATGCTCTCTAAGCTGAGTGTTTTCGATGTTTCAGGACACACCGTACACTTCTGCAGAGTGGCTGTTGGCAATTTACATCCCGCCCATCAGCGTAGCAAGGCTCCCGTTTCTCCATGGCCTGTCCTGCATTTCTGGTTTTGACACTTTATTCAGCATGGCCCTTTTGACCGATGGGAAGCGAGACTTCTTTGTAGCGCTGATTTGCCTTTCCAGGTTGCTTGGTTGGCCAAAAAGGGCGTATGCGTTTTTTCCTGAATATATTCAGGAAAAAACGCATACGCCCTTTTTGGCCAAGGGCATCATTGTCGAGGTTTTGCCGCTTTTCCCGTGCTTTAAAGGCGATTCGAATCTTCCTCCTGAAATCTGTTTCCTGCAATTCTGCCTTGCTTTCAAATCCTCTTTGTTGTCTTCCGTCAATATATTTGTGGACGAGAGTTATCATTTATAACTCTGCAGGTTTGTGAATTGCAGTTCCCCTGAGCTCCATTTTTCAACTCGCTTTCTTGGGAGCTGGCCGCAAAAGCGCAGGATTGCTTCAGGCCCTATTCTGGTCCCGGGCGGCAGGCTGAGCCTGTGGTTAATTCTTCTTCCTGATGGGAAAATAGAGTGACCTGTGTCTGTCCCCACACCTAGAGCTAGTGTCTCATTGGTTCCCCCTCTTCCCGTTCATCCTCAGGACAAATTGCAACCTGTACGGAACAGGAGGTTAAAGGTGCTGATTCTCCAAGGAGGGAGATTGCTAGTAAAGCGGCTGGAATGGCGAACCCGAGCACAAGGAGATGAGAAATGAGGTGCGTGTTAGAAACCTTTCCCGATCACACGGTGTACCATCTTCTGGGATTCTCATGCATGTTTTCGATGTAGGAAGATGCCCTTGAACCTGGAGATTTGGGACCCATGGGATGGGTACCACGCAGTATTACTCTAAAGGGTCTGCGTTTGCTCACCCAACCTCACCAAACCTCTCAGCCCCAAGAGTGTCCACCCTTATGCCTCAATCAGCTGTGGGTCTAGATATGGTCAATCCAGGTGGCATCACAGCCCTTGAACGAATTTTGTAAGAATTTCTCTCTCTTTCACTGTCTTTGTTTCACGGGTTTTTAAAAGTAATTGATTTTTATAAAGGGGTTTAGCTGTTTTTTACTGCTGTGTTTATGCCGCTTTACACCCACTTGACTCACATACAGAGAGATATCAATACATAGGTTTTAAGATTCTTACTAGTCAGATATATTCTTGGGCGGTGAATAGGGGGTTTTGAGTCCAGATCACTGAGCAAGGAGTAGGTCTTGTCTATTACATATTGGGTTTATGGAACGGTCTCTGAGCTAATTTGAAACCCTTGTTTTATGCATCACCCCACCTCACCTTTCCCGTTAAGCAGCCATAGTGTGTTTTCTAAACGTGTGACTCTGTTCTGTTTTGTAATTCAGTTCAAGGGTAGCGGTTTTACATTCCCTCTATAAGTGATATCTTATGATAAGTGTCGTTTTCTGTGTGGCTTATTTCACTTAGAATCGTCGTACCTAAATCCACTCATCATGCTGCTACTAGCCTTATGACGTTGATTTCATGGCTGAGTGATATTCCATTGTACAAAAGGACCACAACTTCTTTATCCATTTTTCTCTTTCCTGGGATATTTAAGGTGTAACGAAGTGGAGGTTCTTGTCAACAGAGCAGCCCTAAACTTTGGGGTGCCTGTGCCTTGCTGATTTTTAGTTTTCCCAATTTATACGCCCGTGAGAGGAAGTGCCCTATGCTCTCTAAGCTGAGTGTTTTCGATGTTTCAGGACACACCGTACACTTCTGCAGAGTGGCTGTTGGCAATTTACATCCCGCCCATCAGCGTAGCAAGGCTCCCGTTTCTCCATGGCCCGTCCTGCATTTCTGGTTTTGACACTTTATTCAGCATGGCCCTTTTGACCGATGGGAAGCGAGACTTCTTTGTAGCGCTGATTTGCCTTTCCAGGTTGCTTGGTTGGCCAAAAAGGGCGTATGCGTTTTTTCCTGAATATATTCAGGAAAAAACGCATACGCCCTTTTTGGCCAAGGGCATCATTGTCGAGGTTTTGCCGCTTTTCCCGTGCTTTAAAGGCGATTCGAATCTTCCTCCTGAAATCTGTTTCCTGCAATTCTGCCTTGCTTTCAAATCCTCTTTGTTGTCTTCCGTCAATATATTTGTG
This sequence comes from Balaenoptera borealis, assembly GCF_965194805.1. Lineage (NCBI taxonomy): Eukaryota > Metazoa > Chordata > Mammalia > Artiodactyla > Balaenopteridae > Balaenoptera > Balaenoptera borealis. The sequence goes on along the minus strand of NW_028123133.1, from coordinate 90,923 downwards.
GACGAGAGTTATCATTTATAACTCTGCAGGTTTGTGAATTGCAGTTCCCCTGAGCTCCATTTTTCAACTCGCTTTCTTGGGAGCTGGCCGCAAAAGCGCAGGATTGCTTCAGGCCCTATTCTGGTCCCGGGCGGCAGGCTGAGCCTGTGGTTAATTCTTCTTCCTGATGGGAAAATAGAGTGACCTGTGCCTGTCCCAACACCTAGAGCTAGTGTCTCATTGGTTCCCCCTCTTCCCGTTCATCCTCAGGACAAATTGCAACCTGTACGGAACAGGAGGTTAAAGGTGCTGATTCTCCAAGGAGGGAGATTGCTAGTAAAGCGGCTGGAATGGCGAACCCGAGCACAAGGAGATGAGAAATGAGGTGCGTGTTAGAAACCTTTCCCGATCACACGGTGTACCATCTTCTGGGATTCTCATGCATGTTTTCGATGTAGGAAGATGCCCTTGAACCTGGAGATTTGGGACCCATGGGATGGGTACCACGCAGTATTACTCTAAAGGGTCTGCGTTTGCTCACCCAACCTCACCAAACCTCTCAGCCCCAAGAGTGTCCACCCTTATGCCTCAATCAGCTGTGGGTCTAGATATGGTCAATCCAGGTGGCATCACAGCCCTTGAACGAATTTTGTAAGAATTTCTCTCTCTTTCACTGTCTTTGTTTCACGGGTTTTTAAAAGTAATGGATTTTTATAAAGGGGTTTAGCTGTTTTTTACTGCTGTGTTTATGCCGCTTTACACCCACTTGACTCACATACAGAGAGATATCAATACATAGGTTTTAAGATTCTTACTAGTCAGATATATTCTTGGGCGGTGAATAGGGGGTGTTGAGTCCAGATCACTGAGCAAAGAGTAGGTCTTGTCTATTACATATTGGGTTTATGGAACGGTCTCTGAGCTAATTTGAAACCCTTGTTTTATGCATCACCCCACCTCACCTTTCCCGTTAAGCAGCCATAGTGTGTTTTCTAAACGTGTGACTCTGTTCTGTTTTGTAATTCAGTTCAAGGGTAGCGATTTTTACATTCCCTCTATAAGTGATATCTTATGATAAGTGTCTTTTTCTGTGTGACTTATTTCACTTAGAATCGTCGTACCTAAATCCATTCATCATGCTGCTACTAGCCTTATGACGTTGATTTCATGGCTGAGTGATATTCCATTGTACAAAAGGACCACAACTTCTTTATCCATTTTTCTCTTTCCTGGGATATTTAAGGTGTAACGAAGTGGAGGTTCTTGTCAACAGAGCAGCCCTAAACTTTGGGGTGCCTGTGCCTTGCTGATTTTTAGTTTTCCCAATTTATACGCCCGTGAGTGGAAGTGCCCTATGCTCTCTAAGCTGAGTGTTTTCGATGTTTCAGGACACACCGTACACTTCTGCAGAGTGGCTGTTGGCAATTTACATCCCGCCCATCAGTGTAGCAAGGCTCCCGTTTCTCCATGGCCTGTCCTGCATTTCTGGTTTTGACACTTTATTCAGCATGGCCCTTTTGACCGATGGGAAGCGAGACTTCTTTGTAGCGCTGATTTGCCTTTCCAGGTTGCTTGGTTGGCCAAAAAGGGCGTATGAGTTTTTTCCTGAATATATTCAGGAAAAAACGCATACGCCCTTTTTGGCCAAGGGCATCATTGTCGAGGTTTTGCCGCTTTTCCCGTGCTTTAAAGGCGATTCGAATCTTCCTCCTGAAATCTGTTTCCTGCAATTCTGCCTTGCTTTCAAATCCTCTTTGTTGTCTTCCGTCAATATATTTGTGGACGAGAGTTATCATTTATAACTCTGCAGGTTTGTGAATTGCAGTTCCCCTGAGCTCCATTTTTCAACTCGCTTTCTTGGGAGCTGGCCGCAAAAGCGCAGGATTGCTTCAGGCCCTATTCTGGTCCCGGGCGGCAGGCTGAGCCTGTGGTTAATTCTTCTTCCTGATGGGAAAATAGAGTGACCTGTGCCTGTCCCCACACCTAGAGCTAGTGTCTCATTGGTTCCCCCTCTTCCCGTTCATCCTCAGGACAAATTGCAACCTGTACAGAACAGGAGGTTAAAGGTGCTGATTCTCCAAGGAGGGAGATTGCTAGTAAAGCGGCTGGAATGGCGAACCCGAGCACAAGGAGATGAGAAATGAGGTGCGTGTTAGAAACCTTTCCCGATCACACGGTGTACCATCTTCTGGGATTCTCATGCATGTTTTCGATGTAGGAAGATGCCCTTGAACCTGGAGATTTGGGACCCATGGGATGGGTACCACGCAGTATTACTCTAAAGGGTCTGCGTTTGCTCACCCAACCTCACCAAACCTCTCAGCCCCAAGAGTGTCCACCCTTATGCCTCAATCAGCTGTGGGTCTAGATATGGTCAATCCAGGTGGCATCACAGCCCTTGAACGAATTTTGTAAGAATTTCTCTCTCTTTCACTGTCTTTGTTTCACGGGTTTTTAAAAGTAATTGATTTTTATAAAGGGGTTTAGCTGTTTTTTACTGCTGTGTTTATGCCGCTTTACACCCACTTGACTCACATACAGAGAGATATCAATACATAGGTTTTAAGATTCTTACTAGTCAGATATATTCTTGGGCGGTGAATAGGGGGTGTTGAGTCCAGATCACTGAGCAAGGAGTAGGTCTTGTCTATTACATATTGGGTTTATGGAACGGTCTCTGAGCTAATTTGAAACCCTTGTTTTATGCATCACCCCACCTCACCTTTCCCGTTATGCAGCCATAGTGTGTTTTCTAAACGTGTGACTCTGTTCTGTTTTGTAATTCAGTTCAAGGGTAACGATTTTTACATTCCCTCTATAAGTGATATCTTATGATAAGTGTCTTTTTCTGTGTGACTTATTTCACTTAGAATCGTCGTACCTAAATCCACTCATCATGCTGCTACTAGCCTTATGACGTTGATTTCATGGCTGAGTGATATTCCATTGTACAAAAGGACCACAACTTCTTTATCCATTTTTCTCTTTCCTGGGATATTTAAGGTGTAACGAAGTGGAGGTTCTTGTCAACAGAGCAGCCCTAAACTTTGGGGTGCCTGTGCCTTGCTGATTTTTAGTTTTCCCAATTTATACGCCCGTGAGTGGAAGTGCCCTATGCTCTCTAAGCTGAGTGTTTTCGATGTTTCAGGACACACCGTACACTTCTGCAGAGTGGCTGTTGGCAATTTACATCCCGCCCATCAGCGTAGCAAGGCTCCCGTTTCTCCATGGCCTGTCCTGCATTTCTGGTTTTGACACTTTATTCAGCATGGCCCTTTTGACCGATGGGAAGCGAGACTTCTTTGTAGCGCTGATTTGCCTTTCCAGGTTGCTTGGTTGGCCAAAAAGGGCGTATGCGTTTTTTCCTGAATATATTCAGGAAAAAACGCATACGCCCTTTTTGGCCAAGGGCATCATTGTCGAGGTTTTGCCGCTTTTCCCGTGCTTTAAAGGCGATTCGAATCTTCCTCCTGAAATCTGTTTCCTGCAATTCTGCCTTGCTTTCAAATCCTCTTTGTTGTCTTCCGTCAATATATTTGTGGACGAGAGTTATCATTTATAACTCTGCAGGTTTGTGAATTGCAGTGCCCCTGAGCTCCATTTTTCAACTCGCTTTCTTGGGAGCTGGCCGCAAAAGCGCAGGATTGCTTCAGGCCCTATTCTGGTCCCGGGCGGCAGGCTGAGCCTGTGGTTAATTCTTCTTCCTGATGGGAAAATAGAGTGACCTGTGCCTGTCCCAACACCTAGAGCTAGTGTCTCATTGGTTCCCCCTCTTCCCGTTCATCCTCAGGACAAATTGCAACCTGTACGGAACAGGAGGTTAAAGGTGCTGATTCTCCAAGGAGGGAGATTGCTAGTAAAGCGGCTGGAATGGCGAACCCGAGCACAAGGAGATGAGAAATGAGGTGCGTGTTAGAAACCTTTCCCGATCACACGGTGTACCATCTTCTGGGATTCTCATGCATGTTTTCGATGTAGGAAGATGCCCTTGAACCTGGAGATTTGGGACCCATGGGATGGGTACCACGCAGTATTACTCTAAAGGGTCTGCGTTTGCTCACCCAACCTCACCAAACCTCTCAGCCCCAAGAGTGTCCACCCTTATGCCTCAATCAGCTGTGGGTCTAGATATGGTCAATCCAGGTGGCATCACAGCCCTTGAACGAATTTTGTAAGAATTTCTCTCTCTTTCACTGTCTTTGTTTCACGGGTTTTTAAAAGTAATGGATTTTTATAAAGGGGTTTAGCTGTTTTTTACTGCTGTGTTTATGCCGCTTTACACCCACTTGACTCACATACAGAGAGATATCAATACATAGGTTTTAAGATTCTTACTAGTCAGATATATTCTTGGGCGGTGAATAGGGGGTGTTGAGTCCAGATCACTGAGCAAAGAGTAGGTCTTGTCTATTACATATTGGGTTTATGGAACGGTCTCTGAGCTAATTTGAAACCCTTGTTTTATGCATCACCCCACCTCACCTTTCCCGTTAAGCAGCCATAGTGTGTTTTCTAAACGTGTGACTCTGTTCTGTTTTGTAATTCAGTTCAAGGGTAGCGATTTTTACATTCCCTCTATAAGTGATATCTTATGATAAGTGTCTTTTTCTGTGTGACTTATTTCACTTAGAATCGTCGTACCTAAATCCATTCATCATGCTGCTACTAGCCTTATGACGTTGATTTCATGGCTGAGTGATATTCCATTGTACAAAAGGACCACAACTTCTTTATCCATTTTTCTCTTTCCTGGGATATTTAAGGTGTAACGAAGTGGAGGTTCTTGTCAACAGAGCAGCCCTAAACTTTGGGGTGCCTGTGCCTTGCTGATTTTTAGTTTTCCCAATTTATACGCCCGTGAGTGGAAGTGCCCTATGCTCTCTAAGCTGAGTGTTTTCGATGTTTCAGGACACACCGTACACTTCTGCAGAGTGGCTGTTGGCAATTTACATCCCGCCCATCAGTGTAGCAAGGCTCCCGTTTCTCCATGGCCTGTCCTGCATTTCTGGTTTTGACACTTTATTCAGCATGGCCCTTTTGACCGATGGGAAGCGAGACTTCTTTGTAGCGCTGATTTGCCTTTCCAGGTTGCTTGGTTGGCCAAAAAGGGCGTATGAGTTTTTTCCTGAATATATTCAGGAAAAAACGCATACGCCCTTTTTGGCCAAGGGCATCATTGTCGAGGTTTTGCCGCTTTTCCCGTGCTTTAAAGGCGATTCGAATCTTCCTCCTGAAATCTGTTTCCTGCAATTCTGCCTTGCTTTCAAATCCTCTTTGTTGTCTTCCGTCAATATATTTGTGGACGAGAGTTATCATTTATAACTCTGCAGGTTTGTGAATTGCAGTTCCCCTGAGCTCCATTTTTCAACTCGCTTTCTTGGGAGCTGGCCGCAAAAGCGCAGGATTGCTTCAGGCCCTATTCTGGTCCCAGGCGGCAGGCTGAGCCTGTGGTTAATTCTTCTTCCTGATGGGAAAATAGAGTGACCTGTGCCTGTCCCCACACCTAGAGCTAGTGTCTCATTGGTTCCCCCTCTTCCCGTTCATCCTCAGGACAAATTGCAACCTGTACAGAACAGGAGGTTAAAGGTGCTGATTCTCCAAGGAGGGAGATTGCTAGTAAAGCGGCTGGAATGGCGAACCCGAGCACAAGGAGATGAGAAATGAGGTGCGTGTTAGAAACCTTTCCCGATCACACGGTGTACCATCTTCTGGGATTCTCATGCATGTTTTCGATGTAGGAAGATGCCCTTGAACCTGGAGATTTGGGACCCATGGGATGGGTACCACGCAGTATTACTCTAAAGGGTCTGCGTTTGCTCACCCAACCTCACCAAACCTCTCAGCCCCAAGAGTGTCCACCCTTATGCCTCAATCAGCTGTGGGTCTAGATATGGTCAATCCAGGTGGCATCACAGCCCTTGAACGAATTTTGTAAGAATTTCTCTCTCTTTCACTGTCTTTGTTTCACGGGTTTTTAAAAGTAATTGATTTTTATAAAGGGGTTTAGCTGTTTTTTACTGCTGTGTTTATGCCGCTTTACACCCACTTGACTCACATACAGAGAGATATCAATACATAGGTTTTAAGATTCTTACTAGTCAGATATATTCTTGGGCGCTGAATAGGGGGTTTTGAGTCCAGATCACTGAGCAAGGAGTAGGTCTTGTCTATTACATATTGGGTTTATGGAACGGTCTCTGAGCTAATTTGAAACCCTTGTTTTATGCATCACCCCACCTCACCTTTCCCGTTAAGCAGCCATAGTGTGTTTTCTAAACGTGTGACTCTGTTCTGTTTTGTAATTCAGTTCAAGGGTAGCGGTTTTACATTCCCTCTATAAGTGATATCTTATGATAAGTGTCGTTTTCTGTGTGGCTTATTTCACTTAGAATCGTCGTACCTAAATCCACTCATCATGCTGCTACTAGCCTTATGACGTTGATTTCATGGCTGAGTGATATTCCATTGTACAAAAGGACCACAACTTCTTTATCCATTTTTCTCTTTCCTGGGATATTTAAGGTGTAACGAAGTGGAGGTTCTTGTCAACAGAGCAGCCCTAAACTTTGGGGTGCCTGTGCCTTGCTGATTTTTAGTTTTCCCAATTTATACGCCCGTGAGAGGAAGTGCCCTATGCTCTCTAAGCTGAGTGTTTTCGATGTTTCAGGACACACCGTACACTTCTGCAGAGTGGCTGTTGGCAATTTACATCCCGCCCATCAGCGTAGCAAGGCTCCCGTTTCTCCATGGCCCGTCCTGCATTTCTGGTTTTGACACTTTATTCAGCATGGCCCTTTTGACCGATGGGAAGCGAGACTTCTTTGTAGCGCTGATTTGCCTTTCCAGGTTGCTTGGTTGGCCAAAAAGGGCGTATGCGTTTTTTCCTGAATATATTCAGGAAAAAACGCATACACCCTTTTTGGCCAAGGGCATCATTGTCGAGGTTTTGCCGCTTTTCCCGTGCTTTAAAGGCGATTCGAATCTTCCTCCTGAAATCTGTTTCCTGCAATTCTGCCTTGCTTTCAAATCCTCTTTGTTGTCTTCCGTCAATATATTTGTGGACGAGAGTTATCATTTATAACTCTGCAGGTTTGTGAATTGCAGTGCCCCTGAGCTCCATTTTTCAACTCGCTTTCTTGGGAGCTGGCCGCAAAAGCGCAGGATTGCTTCAGGCCCTATTCTGGTCCCGGGCGGCAGGCTGAGCCTGTGGTTAATTCTTCTTCCTGATGGGAAAATAGAGTGACCTGTGCCTGTCCCAACACCTAGAGCTAGTGTCTCATTGGTTCCCCCTCTTCCCGTTCATCCTCAGGACAAATTGCAACCTGTACGGAACAGGAGGTTAAAGGTGCTGATTCTCCAAGGAGGGAGATTGCTAGTAAAGCGGCTGGAATGGCGAACCCGAGCACAAGGAGATGAGAAATGAGGTGCGTGTTAGAAACCTTTCCCGATCACACGGTGTACCATCTTCTGGGATTCTCATGCATGTTTTCGATGTAGGAAGATGCCCTTGAACCTGGAGATTTGGGACCCATGGGATGGGTACCACGCAGTATTACTCTAAAGGGTCTGCGTTTGCTCACCCAACCTCACCAAACCTCTCAGCCCCAAGAGTGTCCACCCTTATGCCTCAATCAGCTGTGGGTCTAGATATGGTCAATCCAGGTGGCATCACAGCCCTTGAACGAATTTTGTAAGAATTTCTCTCTCTTTCACTGTCTTTGTTTCACGGGTTTTTAAAAGTAATTGATTTTTATAAAGGGGTTTAGCTGTTTTTTACTGCTGTGTTTATGCCGCTTTACACCCACTTGACTCACATACAGAGAGATATCAATACATAGGTTTTAAGATTCTTACTAGTCAGATATATTCTTGGGCGGTGAATAGGGGGTGTTGAGTCCAGATCACTGAGCAAGGAGTAGGTCTTGTCTATTACATATTGGGTTTATGGAACGGTCTCTGAGCTAATTTGAAACCCTTGTTTTATGCATCACCCCACCTCACCTTTCCCGTTAAGCAGCCATAGTGTGTTTTCTAAACGTGTGACTCTGTTCTGTTTTGTAATTCAGTTCAAGGGTAACGATTTTTACATTCCCTCTATAAGTGATATCTTATGATAAGTGTCTTTTTCTGTGTGACTTATTTCACTTAGAATCGTCGTACCTAAATCCACTCATCATGCTGCTACTAGCCTTATGACGTTGATTTCATGGCTGAGTGATATTCCATTGTACAAAAGGACCACAACTTCTTTATCCATTTTTCTCTTTCCTGGGATATTTAAGGTGTAACGAAGTGGAGGTTCTTGTCAACAGAGCAGCCCTAAACTTTGGGGTGCCTGTGCCTTGCTGATTTTTAGTTTTCCCAATTTATACGCCCGTGAGTGGAAGTGCCCTATGCTCTCTAAGCTGAGTGTTTTCGATGTTTCAGGACACACCGTACACTTCTGCAGAGTGGCTGTTGGCAATTTACATCCCGCCCATCAGCGTAGCAAGGCTCCCGTTTCTCCATGGCCTGTCCTGCATTTCTGGTTTTGACACTTTATTCAGCATGGCCCTTTTGACCGATGGGAAGCGAGACTTCTTTGTAGCGCTGATTTGCCTTTCCAGGTTGCTTGGTTGGCCAAAAAGGGCGTATGCGTTTTTTCCTGAATATATTCAGGAAAAAACGCATACGCCCTTTTTGGCCAAGGGCATCATTGTCGAGGTTTTGCCGCTTTTCCCGTGCTTTAAAGGCGATTCGAATCTTCCTCCTGAAATCTGTTTCCTGCAATTCTGCCTTGCTTTCAAATCCTCTTTGTTGTCTTCCGTCAATATATTTGTGGACGAGAGTTATCATTTATAACTCTGCAGGTTTGTGAATTGCAGTTCCCCTGAGCTCCATTTTTCAACTCGCTTTCTTGGGAGCTGGCCGCAAAAGCGCAGGATTGCTTCAGGCCCTATTCTGGTCCCGGGCGGCAGGCTGAGCCTGTGGTTAATTCTTCTTCCTGATGGGAAAATAGAGTGACCTGTGTCTGTCCCCACACCTAGAGCTAGTGTCTCATTGGTTCCCCCTCTTCCCGTTCATCCTCAGGACAAATTGCAACCTGTACGGAACAGGAGGTTAAAGGTGCTGATTCTCCAAGGAGGGAGATTGCTAGTAAAGCGGCTGGAATGGCGAACCCGAGCACAAGGAGATGAGAAATGAGGTGCGTGTTAGAAACCTTTCCCGATCACACGGTGTACCATCTTCTGGGATTCTCATGCATGTTTTCGATGTAGGAAGATGCCCTTGAACCTGGAGATTTGGGACCCATGGGATGGGTACCACGCAGTATTACTCTAAAGGGTCTGCGTTTGCTCACCCAACCTCACCAAACCTCTCAGCCCCAAGAGTGTCCACCCTTATGCCTCAATCAGCTGTGGGTCTAGATATGGTCAATCCAGGTGGCATCACAGCCCTTGAACGAATTTTGTAAGAATTTCTCTCTCTTTCACTGTCTTTGTTTCACGGGTTTTTAAAAGTAATTGATTTTTATAAAGGGGTTTAGCTGTTTTTTACTGCTGTGTTTATGCCGCTTTACACCCACTTGACTCACATACAGAGAGATATCAATACATAGGTTTTAAGATTCTTACTAGTCAGATATATTCTTGGGCGGTGAATAGGGGGTTTTGAGTCCAGATCACTGAGCAAGGAGTAGGTCTTGTCTATTACATATTGGGTTTATGGAACGGTCTCTGAGCTAATTTGAAACCCTTGTTTTATGCATCACCCCACCTCACCTTTCCCGTTAAGCAGCCATAGTGAGTTTTCTAAACGTGTGACTCTGTTCTGTTTTGTAATTCAGTTCAAGGGTAGCGGTTTTACATTCCCTCTATAAGTGATATCTTATGATAAGTGTCGTTTTCTGTGTGGCTTATTTCACTTAGAATCGTCGTACCTAAATCCACTCATCATGCTGCTACTAGCCTTATGACGTTGATTTCATGGCTGAGTGATATTCCATTGTACAAAAGGACCACAACTTCTTTATCCATTTTTCTCTTTCCTGGGATATTTAAGGTGTAACGAAGTGGAGGTTCTTGTCAACAGAGCAGCCCTAAACTTTGGGGTGCCTGTGCCTTGCTGATTTTTAGTTTTCCCAATTTATACGCCCGTGAGAGGAAGTGCCCTATGCTCTCTAAGCTGAGTGTTTTCGATGTTTCAGGACACACCGTACACTTCTGCAGAGTGGCTGTTGGCAATTTACATCCCGCCCATCAGCGTAGCAAGGCTCCCGTTTCTCCATGGCCCGTCCTGCATTTCTGGTTTTGACACTTTATTCAGCATGGCCCTTTTGACCGATGGGAAGCGAGACTTCTTTGTAGCGCTGATTTGCCTTTCCAGGTTGCTTGGTTGGCCAAAAAGGGCGTATGCGTTTTTTCCTGAATATATTCAGGAAAAAACGCATACGCCCTTTTTGGCCAAGGGCATCATTGTCGAGGTTTTGCCGCTTTTCCCGTGCTTTAAAGGCGATTCGAATCTTCCTCCTGAAATCTGTTTCCTGCAATTCTGCCTTGCTTTCAAATCCTCTTTGTTGTCTTCCGTCAATATATTTGTGGACGAGAGTTATCATTTATAACTCTGCAGGTTTGTGAATTGCAGTGCCCCTGAGCTCCATTTTTCAACTCGCTTTCTTGGGAGCTGGCCGCAAAAGCGCAGGATTGCTTCAGGCCCTATTCTGGTCCCGGGCGGCAGGCTGAGCCTGTGGTTAATTCTTCTTCCTGATGGGAAAATAGAGTGACCTGTGCCTGTCCCAACACCTAGAGGTAGTGTCTCATTGGTTCCCCCTCTTCCCGTTCATCCTCAGGACAAATTGCAACCTGTACGGAACAGGAGGTTAAAGGTGCTGATTCTCCAAGGAGGGAGATTGCTAGTAAAGCGGCTGGAATGGCGAACCCGAGCACAAGGAGATGAGAAATGAGGTGCGTGTTAGAAACCTTTCCCGATCACACGGTGTACCATCTTCTGGGATTCTCATGCATGTTTTCGATGTAGGAAGATGCCCTTGAACCTGGAGATTTGGGACCCATGGGATGGGTACCACGCAGTATTACTCTAAAGGGTCTGCGTTTGCTCACCCAACCTCACCAAACCTCTCAGCCCCAAGAGTGTCCACCCTTATGCCTCAATCAGCTGTGGGTCTAGATATGGTCAATCCAGGTGGCATCACAGCCCTTGAACGAATTTTGTAAGAATTTCTCTCTCTTTCACTGTCTTTGTTTCACGGGTTTTTAAAAGTAATTGATTTTTATAAAGGGGTTTAGCTGTTTTTTACTGCTGTGTTTATGCCGCTTTACACCCACTTGACTCACATACAGAGAGATATCAATACATAGGTTTTAAGATTCTTACTAGTCAGATATATTCTTGGGCGGTGAATAGGGGGTGTTGAGTCCAGATCACTGAGCAAGGAGTAGGTCTTGTCTATTACATATTGGGTTTATGGAACGGTCTCTGAGCTAATTTGAAACCCTTGTTTTATGCATCACCCCACCTCACCTTTCCCGTTAAGCAGCCATAGTGAGTTTTCTAAACGTGTGACTCTGTTCTGTTTTGTAATTCAGTTCAAGGGTAGCGGTTTTACATTCCCTCTATAAGTGATATCTTATGATAAGTGTCGTTTTCTGTGTGGCTTATTTCACTTAGAATCGTCGTACCTAAATCCACTCATCATGCTGCTACTAGCCTTATGACGTTGATTTCATGGCTGAGTGATATTCCATTGTACAAAAGGACCACAACTTCTTTATCCATTTTTCTCTTTCCTGGGATATTTAAGGTGTAACGAAGTGGAGGTTCTTGTCAACAGAGCAGCCCTAAACTTTGGGGTGCCTGTGCCTTGCTGATTTTTAGTTTTCCCAATTTATACGCCCGTGAGAGGAAGTGCCCTATGCTCTCTAAGCTGAGTGTTTTCGATGTTTCAGGACACACCGTACACTTCTGCAGAGTGGCTGTTGGCAATTTACATCCCGCCCATCAGCGTAGCAAGGCTCCCGTTTCTCCATGGCCCGTCCTGCATTTCTGGTTTTGACACTTTATTCAGCATGGCCCTTTTGACCGATGGGAAGCGAGACTTCTTTGTAGCGCTGATTTGCCTTTCCAGGTTGCTTGGTTGGCCAAAAAGGGCGTATGCGTTTTTTCCTGAATATATTCAGGAAAAAACGCATACGCCCTTTTTGGCCAAGGGCATCATTGTCGAGGTTTTGCCGCTTTTCCCGTGCTTTAAAGGCGATTCGAATCTTCCTCCTGAAATCTGTTTCCTGCAATTCTGCCTTGCTTTCAAATCCTCTTTGTTGTCTTCCGTCAATATATTTGTGGACGAGAGTTATCATTTATAACTCTGCAGGTTTGTGAATTGCAGTGCCCCTGAGCTCCATTTTTCAACTCGCTTTCTTGGGAGCTGGCCGCAAAAGCGCAGGATTGCTTCAGGCCCTATTCTGGTCCCGGGCGGCAGGCTGAGCCTGTGGTTAATTCTTCTTCCTGATGGGAAAATAGAGTGACCTGTGCCTGTCCCAACACCTAGAGGTAGTGTCTCATTGGTTCCCCCTCTTCCCGTTCATCCTCAGGACAAATTGCAACCTGTACGGAACAGGAGGTTAAAGGTGCTGATTCTCCAAGGAGGGAGATTGCTAGTAAAGCGGCTGGAATGGCGAACCCGAGCACAAGGAGATGAGAAATGAGGTGCGTGTTAGAAACCTTTCCCGATCACACGGTGTACCATCTTCTGGGATTCTCATGCATGTTTTCGATGTAGGAAGATGCCCTTGAACCTGGAGATTTGGGACCCATGGGATGGGTACCACGCAGTATTACTCTAAAGGGTCTGCGTTTGCTCACCCAACCTCACCAAACCTCTCAGCCCCAAGAGTGTCCACCCTTATGCCTCAATCAGCTGTGGGTCTAGATATGGTCAATCCAGGTGGCATCACAGCCCTTGAACGAATTTTGTAAGAATTTCTCTCTCTTTCACTGTCTTTGTTTCACGGGTTTTTAAAAGTAATTGATTTTTATAAAGGGGTTTAGCTGTTTTTTACTGCTGTGTTTATGCCGCTTTACACCCACTTGACTCACATACAGAGAGATATCAATACATAGGTTTTAAGATTCTTACTAGTCAGATATATTCTTGGGCGGTGAATAGGGGGTGTTGAGTCCAGATCACTGAGCAAGGAGTAGGTCTTGTCTATTACATATTGGGTTTATGGAACGGTCTCTGAGCTAATTTGAAACCCTTGTTTTATGCATCACCCCACCTCACCTTTCCCGTTAAGCAGCCATAGTGAGTTTTCTAAACGTGTGACTCTGTTCTGTTTTGTAATTCAGTTCAAGGGTAGCGGTTTTACATTCCCTCTATAAGTGATATCTTATGATAAGTGTCGTTTTCTGTGTGGCTTATTTCACTTAGAATCGTCGTACCTAAATCCACTCATCATGCTGCTACTAGCCTTATGACGTTGATTTCATGGCTGAGTGATATTCCATTGTACAAAAGGACCACAACTTCTTTATCCATTTTTCTCTTTCCTGGGATATTTAAGGTGTAACGAAGTGGAGGTTCTTGTCAACAGAGCAGCCCTAAACTTTGGGGTGCCTGTGCCTTGCTGATTTTTAGTTTTCCCAATTTATACGCCCGTGAGAGGAAGTGCCCTATGCTCTCTAAGCTGAGTGTTTTCGATGTTTCAGGACACACCGTACACTTCTGCAGAGTGGCTGTTGGCAATTTACATCCCGCCCATCAGCGTAGCAAGGCTCCCGTTTCTCCATGGCCCGTCCTGCATTTCTGGTTTTGACACTTTATTCAGCATGGCCCTTTTGACCGATGGGAAGCGAGACTTCTTTGTAGCGCTGATTTGCCTTTCCAGGTTGCTTGGTTGGCCAAAAAGGGCGTATGCGTTTTTTCCTGAATATATTCAGGAAAAAACGCATACGCCCTTTTTGGCCAAGGGCATCATTGTCGAGGTTTTGCCGCTTTTCCCGTGCTTTAAAGGCGATTCGAATCTTCCTCCTGAAATCTGTTTCCTGCAATTCTGCCTTGCTTTCAAATCCTCTTTGTTGTCTTCCGTCAATATATTTGTGGACGAGAGTTATCATTTATAACTCTGCAGGTTTGTGAATTGCAGTGCCCCTGAGCTCCATTTTTCAACTCGCTTTCTTGGGAGCTGGCCGCAAAAGCGCAGGATTGCTTCAGGCCCTATTCTGGTCCCGGGCGGCAGGCTGAGCCTGTGGTTAATTCTTCTTCCTGATGGGAAAATAGAGTGACCTGTGCCTGTCCCAACACCTAGAGGTAGTGTCTCATTGGTTCCCCCTCTTCCCGTTCATCCTCAGGACAAATTGCAACCTGTACGGAACAGGAGGTTAAAGGTGCTGATTCTCCAAGGAGGGAGATTGCTAGTAAAGCGGCTGGAATGGCGAACCCGAGCACAAGGAGATGAGAAATGAGGTGCGTGTTAGAAACCTTTCCCGATCACACGGTGTACCATCTTCTGGGATTCTCATGCATGTTTTCGATGTAGGAAGATGCCCTTGAACCTGGAGATTTGGGACCCATGGGATGGGTACCACGCAGTATTACTCTAAAGGGTCTGCGTTTGCTCACCCAACCTCACCAAACCTCTCAGCCCCAAGAGTGTCCACCCTTATGCCTCAATCAGCTGTGGGTCTAGATATGGTCAATCCAGGTGGCATCACAGCCCTTGAACGAATTTTGTAAGAATTTCTCTCTCTTTCACTGTCTTTGTTTCACGGGTTTTTAAAAGTAATTGATTTTTATAAAGGGGTTTAGCTGTTTTTTACTGCTGTGTTTATGCCGCTTTACACCCACTTGACTCACATACAGAGAGATATCAATACATAGGTTTTAAGATTCTTACTAGTCAGATATATTCTTGGGCGGTGAATAGGGGGTGTTGAGTCCAGATCACTGAGCAAGGAGTAGGTCTTGTCTATTACATATTGGGTTTATGGAACGGTCTCTGAGCTAATTTGAAACCCTTGTTTTATGCATCACCCCACCTCACCTTTCCCGTTAAGCAGCCATAGTGAGTTTTCTAAACGTGTGACTCTGTTCTGTTTTGTAATTCAGTTCAAGGGTAGCGGTTTTACATTCCCTCTATAAGTGATATCTTATGATAAGTGTCGTTTTCTGTGTGGCTTATTTCACTTAGAATCGTCGTACCTAAATCCACTCATCATGCTGCTACTAGCCTTATGACGTTGATTTCATGGCTGAGTGATATTCCATTGTACAAAAGGACCACAACTTCTTTATCCATTTTTCTCTTTCCTGGGATATTTAAGGTGTAACGAAGTGGAGGTTCTTGTCAACAGAGCAGCCCTAAACTTTGGGGTGCCTGTGCCTTGCTGATTTTTAGTTTTCCCAATTTATACGCCCGTGAGAGGAAGTGCCCTATGCTCTCTAAGCTGAGTGTTTTCGATGTTTCAGGACACACCGTACACTTCTGCAGAGTGGCTGTTGGCAATTTACATCCCGCCCATCAGCGTAGCAAGGCTCCCGTTTCTCCATGGCCCGTCCTGCATTTCTGGTTTTGACACTTTATTCAGCATGGCCCTTTTGACCGATGGGAAGCGAGACTTCTTTGTAGCGCTGATTTGCCTTTCCAGGTTGCTTGGTTGGCCAAAAAGGGCGTATGCGTTTTTTCCTGAATATATTCAGGAAAAAACGCATACGCCCTTTTTGGCCAAGGGCATCATTGTCGAGGTTTTGCCGCTTTTCCCGTGCTTTAAAGGCGATTCGAATCTTCCTCCTGAAATCTGTTTCCTGCAATTCTGCCTTGCTTTCAAATCCTCTTTGTTGTCTTCCGTCAATATATTTGTGGACGAGAGTTATCATTTATAACTCTGCAGGTTTGTGAATTGCAGTGCCCCTGAGCTCCATTTTTCAACTCGCTTTCTTGGGAGCTGGCCGCAAAAGCGCAGGATTGCTTCAGGCCCTATTCTGGTCCCGGGCGGCAGGCTGAGCCTGTGGTTAATTCTTCTTCCTGATGGGAAAATAGAGTGACCTGTGCCTGTCCCAACACCTAGAGGTAGTGTCTCATTGGTTCCCCCTCTTCCCGTTCATCCTCAGGACAAATTGCAACCTGTACGGAACAGGAGGTTAAAGGTGCTGATTCTCCAAGGAGGGAGATTGTTAGTAAAGCGGCTGGAATGGCGAACCCGAGCACAAGGAGATGAGAAATGAGGTGCGTGTTAGAAACCTTTCCCGATCACACGGTGTACCATCTTCTGGGATTCTCATGCATGTTTTCGATGTAGGAAGATGCCCTTGAACCTGGAGATTTGGGACCCATGGGATGGGTACCACGCAGTATTACTCTAAAGGGTCTGCGTTTGCTCACCCAACCTCACCAAACCTCTCAGCCCCAAGAGTGTCCACCCTTATGCCTCAATCAGCTGTGGGTCTAGATATGGTCAATCCAGGTGGCATCACAGCCCTTGAACGAATTTTGTAAGAATTTCTCTCTCTTTCACTGTCTTTGTTTCACGGGTTTTTAAAAGTAATTGATTTTTATAAAGGGGTTTAGCTGTTTTTTACTGCTGTGTTTATGCCGCTTTACACCCACTTGACTCACATACAGAGAGATATCAATACATAGGTTTTAAGATTCTTACTAGTCAGATATATTCTTGGGCGGTGAATAGGGGGTGTTGAGTCCAGATCACTGAGCAAGGAGTAGGTCTTGTCTATTACATATTGGGTTTATGGAACGGTCTCTGAGCTAATTTGAAACCCTTGTTTTATGCATCACCCCACCTCACCTTTCCCGTTAAGCAGCCATAGTGTGTTTTCTAAACGTGTGACTCTGTTCTGTTTTGTAATTCAGTTCAAGGGTAGCGATTTTTACATTCCCTCTATAAGTGATATCTTATGATAAGTGTCTTTTTCTGTGTGACTTATTTCACTTAGAATCGTCGTACCTAAATCCACTCATCATGCTGCTACTAGCCTTATGACGTTGATTTCATGGCTGAGTGATATTCCATTGTACAAAAGGACCACAACTTCTTTATCCATTTTTCTCTTTCCTGGGATATTTAAGGTGTAACGAAGTGGAGGTTCTTGTCAACAGAGCAGCCCTAAACTTTGGGGTGCCTGTGCCTTGCTGATTTTTAGTTTTCCCAATTTATACGCCCGTGAGTGGAAGTGCCCTATGCTCTCTAAGCTGAGTGTTTTCGATGTTTCAGGACACACCGTACACTTCTGCAGAGTGGCTGTTGGCAATTTACATCCCGCCCATCAGCGTAGCAAGGCTCCCGTTTCTCCATGGCCTGTCCTGCATTTCTGGTTTTGACACTTTATTCAGCATGGCCCTTTTGACCGATGGGAAGCGAGACTTCTTTGTAGCGCTGATTTGCCTTTCCAGGTTGCTTGGTTGGCCAAAAAGGGCGTATGCGTTTTTTCCTGAATATATTCAGGAAAAAACGCATACGCCCTTTTTGGCCAAGGGCATCATTGTCGAGGTTTTGCCGCTTTTCCCGTGCTTTAAAGGCGATTCGAATCTTCCTCCTGAAATCTGTTTCCTGCAATTCTGCCTTGCTTTCAAATCCTCTTTGTTGTCTTCCGTCAATATATTTGTGGACGAGAGTTATCATTTATAACTCTGCAGGTTTGTGAATTGCAGTTCCCCTGAGCTCCATTTTTCAACTCGCTTTCTTGGGAGCTGGCCGCAAAAGCGCAGGATTGCTTCAGGCCCTATTCTGGTCCCGGGCGGCAGGCTGAGCCTGTGGTTAATTCTTCTTCCTGATGGGAAAATAGAGTGACCTGTGTCTGTCCCCACACCTAGAGCTAGTGTCTCATTGGTTCCCCCTCTTCCCGTTCATCCTCAGGACAAATTGCAACCTGTACGGAACAGGAGGTTAAAGGTGCTGATTCTCCAAGGAGGCAGATTGCTAGTAAAGCGGCTGGAATGGCGAACCCGAGCACAAGGAGATGAGAAATGAGGTGCGTGTTAGAAACCTTTCCCGATCACACGGTGTACCATCTTCTGGGATTCTCATGCATGTTTTCGATGTAGGAAGATGCCCTTGAACCTGGAGATTTGGGACCCATGGGATGGGTACCACGCAGTATTACTCTAAAGGGTCTGCGTTTGCTCACCCAACCTCACCAAACCTCTCAGCCCCAAGAGTGTCCACCCTTATGCCTCAATCAGCTGTGGGTCTAGATATGGTCAATCCAGGTGGCATCACAGCCCTTGAACGAATTTTGTAAGAATTTCTCTCTCTTTCACTGTCTTTGTTTCACGGGTTTTTAAAAGTAATTGATTTTTATAAAGGGGTTTAGCTGTTTTTTACTGCTGTGTTTATGCCGCTTTACACCCACTTGACTCACATACAGAGAGATATCAATACATAGGTTTTAAGATTCTTACTAGTCAGATATATTCTTGGGCGGTGAATAGGGGGTTTTGAGTCCAGATCACTGAGCAAGAAGTAGGTCTTGTCTATTACATATTGGGTTTATGGAACGGTCTCTGAGCTAATTTGAAACCCTTGTTTTATGCATCACCCCACCTCACCTTTCCCGTTAAGCAGCCATAGTGTGTTTTCTAAACGTGTGACTCTGTTCTGTTTTGTAATTCAGTTCAAGGGTAGCGGTTTTACATTCCCTCTATAAGTGATATCTTATGATAAGTGTCGTTTTCTGTGTGGCTTATTTCACTTAGAATCGTCGTACCTAAATCCACTCATCATGCTGCTACTAGCCTTATGACGTTGATTTCATGGCTGAGTGATATTCCATTGTACAAAAGGACCACAACTTCTTTATCCATTTTTCTCTTTCCTGGGATATTTAAGGTGTAACGAAGTGGAGGTTCTTGTCAACAGAGCAGCCCTAAACTTTGGGGTGCCTGTGCCTTGCTGATTTTTAGTTTTCCCAATTTATACGCCCGTGAGAGGAAGTGCCCTATGCTCTCTAAGCTGAGTGTTTTCGATGTTTCAGGACACACCGTACACTTCTGCAGAGTGGCTGTTGGCAATTTACATCCCGCCCATCAGCGTAGCAAGGCTCCCGTTTCTCCATGGCCCGTCCTGCATTTCTGGTTTTGACACTTTATTCAGCATGGCCCTTTTGACCGATGGGAAGCGAGACTTCTTTGTAGCGCTGATTTGCCTTTCCAGGTTGCTTGGTTGGCCAAAAAGGGCGTATGCGTTTTTTCCTGAATATGTTCAGGAAAAAACGCATACACCCTTTTTGGCCAAGGGCATCATTGTCGAGGTTTTGCCGCTTTTCCCGTGCTTTAAAGGCGATTCGAATCTTCCTCCTGAAATCTGTTTCCTGCAATTCTGCCTTGCTTTCAAATCCTCTTTGTTGTCTTCCGTCAATATATTTGTGGACGAGAGTTATCATTTATAACTCTGCAGGTTTGTGAATTGCAGTGCCCCTGAGCTCCATTTTTCAACTCGCTTTCTTGGGAGCTGGCCGCAAAAGCGCAGGATTGCTTCAGGCCCTATTCTGGTCCCGGGCGGCAGGCTGAGCCTGTGGTTAATTCTTCTTCCTGATGGGAAAATAGAGTGACCTGTGCCTGTCCCAACACCTAGAGCTAGTGTCTCATTGGTTCCCCCTCTTCCCGTTCATCCTCAGGACAAATTGCAACCTGTACGGAACAGGAGGTTAAAGGTGCTGATTCTCCAAGGAGGGAGATTGCTAGTAAAGCGGCTGGAATGGCGAACCCGAGCACAAGGAGATGAGAAATGAGGTGCGTGTTAGAAACCTTTCCCGATCACACGGTGTACCATCTTCTGGGATTCTCATGCATGTTTTCGATGTAGGAAGATGCCCTTGAACCTGGAGATTTGGGACCCATGGGATGGGTACCACGCAGTATTACTCTAAAGGGTCTGCGTTTGCTCACCCAACCTCACCAAACCTCTCAGCCCCAAGAGTGTCCACCCTTATGCCTCAATCAGCTGTGGGTCTAGATATGGTCAATCCAGGTGGCATCACAGCCCTTGAACGAATTTTGTAAGAATTTCTCTCTCTTTCACTGTCTTTGTTTCACGGGTTTTTAAAAGTAATTGATTTTTATAAAGGGGTTTAGCTGTTTTTTACTGCTGTGTTTATGCCGCTTTACACCCACTTGACTCACATACAGAGAGATATCAATACATAGGTTTTAAGATTCTTACTAGTCAGATATATTCTTGGGCGGTGAATAGGGGGTGTTGAGTCCAGATCACTGAGCAAGGAGTAGGTCTTGTCTATTACATATTGGGTTTATGGAACGGTATCTGAGCTAATTTGAAACCCTTGTTTTATGCATCACCCCACCTCACCTTTCCCGTTAAGCAGCCATAGTGTGTTTTCTAAACGTGTGACTCTGTTCTGTTTTGTAATTCAGTTCAAGGGTAGCGATTTTTACATTCCCTCTATAAGTGATATCTTATGATAAGTGTCTTTTTCTGTGTGACTTATTTCACTTAGAATCGTCGTACCTAAATCCACTCATCATGCTGCTACTAGCCTTATGACGTTGATTTCATGGCTGAGTGATATTCCATTGTACAAAAGGACCACAACTTCTTTATCCATTTTTCTCTTTCCTGGGATATTTAAGGTGTAACGAAGTGGAGGTTCTTGTCAACAGAGCAGCCCTAAACTTTGGGGTGCCTGTGCCTTGCTGATTTTTAGTTTTCCCAATTTATACGCCCGTGAGTGGAAGTGCCCTATGCTCTCTAAGCTGAGTGTTTTCGATGTTTCAGGACACACCGTACACTTCTGCAGAGTGGCTGTTGGCAATTTACATCCCGCCCATCAGCGTAGCAAGGCTCCCGTTTCTCCATGGCCTGTCCTGCATTTCTGGTTTTGACACTTTATTCAGCATGGCCCTTTTGACCGATGGGAAGCGAGACTTCTTTGTAGCGCTGATTTGCCTTTCCAGGTTGCTTGGTTGGCCAAAAAGGGCGTATGCGTTTTTTCCTGAATATATTCAGAAAAAAACGCTTACGCCCTTTTTGGCCAAGGGCATCATTGTCGAGGTTTTGCCGCTTTTCCCGTGCTTTAAAGGCGATTCGAATCTTCCTCCTGAAATCTGTTTCCTGCAATTCTGCCTTGCTTTCAAATCCTCTTTGTTGTCTTCCGTCAATATATTTGTGGACGAGAGTTATCATTTATAACTCTGCAGGTTTGTGAATTGCAGTTCCCCTGAGCTCCATTTTTCAACTCGCTTTCTTGGGAGCTGGCCGCAAAAGCGCAGGATTGCTTCAGGCCCTATTCTGGTCCCGGGCGGCAGGCTGAGCCTGTGGTTAATTCTTCTTCCTGATGGGAAAATAGAGTGACCTGTGCCTGTCCCCACACCTAGAGCTAGTGTCTCATTGGTTCCCCCTCTTCCCGTTCATCCTCAGGACAAATTGCAACCTGTACAGAACAGGAGGTTAAAGGTGCTGATTCTCCAAGGAGGGAGATTGCTAGTAAAGCGGCTGGAATGGCGAACCCGAGCACAAGGAGATGAGAAATGAGGTGCGTGTTAGAAACCTTTCCCGATCACACGGTGTACCATCTTCTGGGATTCTCATGCATGTTTTCGATGTAGGAAGATGCCCTTGAACCTGGAGATTTGGGACCCATGGGATGGGTACCACGCAGTATTACTCTAAAGGGTCTGCGTTTGCTCACCCAACCTCACCAAACCTCTCAGCCCCAAGAGTGTCCACCCTTATGCCTCAATCAGCTGTGGGTCTAGATATGGTCAATCCAGGTGGCATCACAGCCCTTGAACGAATTTTGTAAGAATTTCTCTCTCTTTCACTGTCTTTGTTTCACGGGTTTTTAAAAGTAATTGATTTTTATAAAGGGGTTTAGCTGTTTTTTACTGCTGTGTTTATGCCGCTTTACACCCACTTGACTCACATACAGAGAGATATCAATACATAGGTTTTAAGATTCTTACTAGTCAGATATATTCTTGGGCGCTGAATAGGGGGTTTTGAGTCCAGATCACTGAGCAAGGAGTAGGTCTTGTCTATTACATATTGGGTTTATGGAACGGTCTCTGAGCTAATTTGAAACCCTTGTTTTATGCATCACCCCACCTCACCTTTCCCGTTAAGCAGCCATAGTGTGTTTTCTAAACGTGTGACTCTGTTCTGTTTTGTAATTCAGTTCAAGGGTAGCGGTTTTACATTCCCTCTATAAGTGATATCTTATGATAAGTGTCGTTTTCTGTGTGGCTTATTTCACTTAGAATCGTCGTACCTAAATCCACTCATCATGCTGCTACTAGCCTTATGACGTTGATTTCATGGCTGAGTGATATTCCATTGTACAAAAGGACCACAACTTCTTTATCCATTTTTCTCTTTCCTGGGATATTTAAGGTGTAACGAAGTGGAGGTTCTTGTCAACAGAGCAGCCCTAAACTTTGGGGTGCCTGTGCCTTGCTGATTTTTAGTTTTCCCAATTTATACGCCCGTGAGAGGAAGTGCCCTATGCTCTCTAAGCTGAGTGTTTTCGATGTTTCAGGACACACCGTACACTTCTGCAGAGTGGCTGTTGGCAATTTACATCCCGCCCATCAGCGTAGCAAGGCTCCCGTTTCTCCATGGCCTGTCCTGCATTTCTGGGTTTGACACTTTATTCAGCGTGGCCTATTTGACCGATGGGAAGCGAGACTTCTTTGTAGCGCTGATTTGCCTTTCCAGGTTGCTTGGTTGGCCAAAAAGGGCGTATGCGTTTTTTCCTGAATATATTCAGGAAAAAACGCATACGCCCTTTTTGGCCAAGGGCATCATTGTCGAGGTTTTGCCGCTTTTCCCGTGCTTTAAAGGCGATTCGAATCTACCTCCTGAAATCTGTTTCCTGCAATTCTGCCTTGCTTTCAAATCCTCTTCGTTGCCTACCCTCAATATATTTGAGGACGAGAGTTATCATTTATAACTCTGCAGGTCTGTGAATTGCAGTGCCCCTGAGCTCCATTTTTCAACTCGCTTTCTTGGGAGCTGGCTGCAAAAGCGCAGGATTGCTTCAGGCCCTATTCTGGTCCCGGGCGGCAGGCTGAGCCTGTGGTTAATTCTTCTTCCTGATGGGAAAATAGAGTGACCTGTGCCTGTCCCAACACCTAGAGCTAGTGTCTCATTGGTTCCCCCTCTTCCCGTTCATCCTCAGGACAAATTGCAACCTGTACGGAACAGGAGGTTAAAGGTGCTGATTCTCCAAGGAGGGAGATTGCTAGTAAAGCGGCTGGAATGGCGAACCCGAGCACAAGGAGATGAGAAATGAGGTGCGTTTTAGAAACCTTTCCCGATCACACGGTGTACCATCTTCTGGGATTCTCATGCATGTTTTCGATGTAGGAAGATGCCCTTGAACCTGGAGATTTGGGACCCATGGGATGGGTACCATGCAGTATTACTCTAAAGGGTCTGCGTTTGCTCACCCAACCTCACCAAACCTCTCAGCCCCAAGAGTGTCCACCCTTATGCCTCAATCAGCTGTGGGTCTAGATATGGTCAATCCAGGTGGCATCACAGCCCTTGAACGAATTTTGTAAGAATTTCTCTCTCTTTCACTGTCTTTGTTTCACGGGTTTTTAAAAGTAATTGATTTTTATAAAGGGGTTTAGCTGTTTTTTACTGCTGTGTTTATGCCGCTTTACACCCACTTGACTCACATACAGAGAGATATCAATACATAGGTTTTAAGATTCTTACTAGTCAGATATATTCTTGGGCGGTGAATAGGGGTTTTGAGTCCAGATCACTGAGCAAGGAGTAGGTCTTGTCTATTACATATTGGGTTTATGGAACGGTCTCTGAGCTAATTTGAAACCCTTGTTTTATGCATCACCCCACCTCACCTTTCCCGTTAAGCAGCCATAGTGTGTTTTCTAAACGTGTGACTCTGTTCTGTTTTGTAATTCAGTTCAAGGGTAGCGGTTTTACATTCCCTCTATAAGTGATATCTTATGATAAGTGTCGTTTTCTGTGTGGCTTATTTCACTTAGAATCGTCGTACCTAAATCCACTCATCATGCTGCTACTAGCCTTATGACGTTGATTTCATGGCTGAGTGATATTCCATTGTACAAAAGGACCACAACTTCTTTATCCATTTTTCTCTTTCCTGGGATATTTAAGGTGTAACGAAGTGGAGGTTCTTGTCAACAGAGCAGCCCTAAACTTTGGGGTGCCTGTGCCTTGCTGATTTTTAGTTTTCCCAATTTATACGCCCGTGAGAGGAAGTGCCCTATGCTCTCTAAGCTGAGTGTTTTCGATGTTTCAGGACACACCGTACACTTCTGCAGAGTGGCTGTTGGCAATTTACATCCCGCCCATCAGCGTAGCAAGGCTCCCGTTTCTCCATGGCCCGTCCTGCATTTCTGGTTTTGACACTTTATTCAGCATGGCCCTTTTGACCGATGGGAAGCGAGACTTCTTTGTAGCGCTGATTTGCCTTTCCAGGTTGCTTGGTTGGCCAAAAAGGGCGTATGCGTTTTTTCCTGAATATATTCAGGAAAAAACGCATACGCCCTTTTTGGCCAAGGGCATCATTGTCGAGGTTTTGCCGCTTTTCCCGTGCTTTAAAGGCGATTCGAATCTTCCTCCTGAAATCTGTTTCCTGCAATTCTGCCTTGCTTTCAAATCCTCTTTGTTGTCTTCCGTCAATATATTTGTGGACGAGAGTTATCATTTATAACTCTGCAGGTTTGTGAATTGCAGTGCCCCTGAGCTCCATTTTTCAACTCGCTTTCTTGGGAGCTGGCCGCAAAAGCGCAGGATTGCTTCAGGCCCTATTCTGGTCCCGGGCGGCAGGCTGAGCCTGTGGTTAATTCTTCTTCCTGATGGGAAAATAGAGTGACCTGTGCCTGTCCCAACACCTAGAGCTAGTGTCTCATTGGTTCCCCCTCTTCCCGTTCATCCTCAGGACAAATTGCAACCTGTACGGAACAGGAGGTTAAAGGTGCTGATTCTCCAAGGAGGGAGATTGCTAGTAAAGCGGCTGGAATGGCGAACCCGAGCACAAGGAGATGAGAAATGAGGTGCGTGTTAGAAACCTTTCCCGATCACACGGTGTACCATCTTCTGGGATTCTCATGCATGTTTTCGATGTAGGAAGATGCCCTTGAACCTGGAGATTTGGGACCCATGGGATGGGTACCACGCAGTATTACTCTAAAGGGTCTGCGTTTGCTCACCCAACCTCACCAAACCTCTCAGCCCCAAGAGTGTCCACCCTTATGCCTCAATCAGCTGTGGGTCTAGATATGGTCAATCCAGGTGGCATCACAGCCCTTGAACGAATTTTGTAAGAATTTCTCTCTCTTTCACTGTCTTTGTTTCACGGGTTTTTAAAAGTAATTGATTTTTATAAAGGGGTTTAGCTGTTTTTTACTGCTGTGTTTATGCCGCTTTACACCCACTTGACTCACATACAGAGAGATATCAATACATAGGTTTTAAGATTCTTACTAGTCAGATATATTCTTGGGCGGTGAATAGGGGGTGTTGAGTCCAGATCACTGAGCAAGGAGTAGGTCTTGTCTATTACATATTGGGTTTATGGAACGGTCTCTGAGCTAATTTGAAACCCTTGTTTTATGCATCACCCCACCTCACCTTTCCCGTTAAGCAGCCATAGTGTGTTTTCTAAACGTGTGACTCTGTTCTGTTTTGTAATTCAGTTCAAGGGTAGCGATTTTTACATTCCCTCTATAAGTGATATCTTATGATAAGTGTCTTTTTCTGTGTGACTTATTTCACTTAGAATCGTCGTACCTAAATCCACTCATCATGCTGCTACTAGCCTTATGACGTTGATTTCATGGCTGAGTGATATTCCATTGTACAAAAGGACCACATCTTCTTTATCCATTTTTCTCTTTCCTGGGATATTTAAGGTGTAACGAAGTGGAGGTTCTTGTCAACAGAGCAGCCCTAAACTTTGGGGTGCCTGTGCCTTGCTGATTTTTAGTTTTCCCAATTTATACGCCCGTGAGTGGAAGTGCCCTATGCTCTCTAAGCTGAGTGTTTTCGATGTTTCAGGACACACCGTACACTTCTGCAGAGTGGCTGTTGGCAATTTACATCCCGCCCATCAGCGTAGCAAGGCTCCCGTTTCTCCATGGCCTGTCCTGCATTTCTGGTTTTGACACTTTATTCAGCATGGCCCTTTTGACCGATGGGAAGCGAGACTTCTTTGTAGCGCTGATTTGCCTTTCCAGGTTGCTTGGTTGGCCAAAAAGGGCGTATGCGTTTTTTCCTGAATATATTCAGGAAAAAACGCATACGCCCTTTTTGGCCAAGGGCATCATTGTCGAGGTTTTGCCGCTTTTCCCGTGCTTTAAAGGCGATTCGAATCTTCCTCCTGAAATCTGTTTCCTGCAATTCTGCCTTGCTTTCAAATCCTCTTTGTTGTCTTCCGTCAATATATTTGTGGACGAGAGTTATCATTTATAACTCTGCAGGTTTGTGAATTGCAGTGCCCCTGAGCTCCATTTTTCAACTCGCTTTCTTGGGAGCTGGCCGCAAAAGCGCAGGATTGCTTCAGGCCCTATTCTGGTCCCGGGCGGCAGGCTGAGCCTGTGGTTAATTCTTCTTCCTGATGGGAAAATAGAGTGACCTGTGTCTGTCCCCACACCTAGAGCTAGTGTCTCATTGGTTCCCCCTCTTCCCGTTCATCCTCAGGACAAATTGCAACCTGTACGGAACAGGAGGTTAAAGGTGCTGATTCTCCAAGGAGGGAGATTGCTAGTAAAGCGGCTGGAATGGCGAACCCGAGCACAAGGAGATGAGAAATGAGGTGCGTGTTAGAAACCTTTCCCGATCACACGGTGTACCATCTTCTGGGATTCTCATGCATGTTTTCGATGTAGGAAGATGCCCTTGAACCTGGAGATTTGGGACCCATGGGATGGGTACCACGCAGTATTACTCTAAAGGGTCTGCGTTTGCTCACCCAACCTCACCAAACCTCTCAGCCCCAAGAGTGTCCACCCTTATGCCTCAATCAGCTGTGGGTCTAGATATGGTCAATCCAGGTGGCATCACAGCCCTTGAACGAATTTTGTAAGAATTTCTCTCTCTTTCACTGTCTTTGTTTCACGGGTTTTTAAAAGTAATTGATTTTTATAAAGGGGTTTAGCTGTTTTTTACTGCTGTGTTTATGCCGCTTTACACCCACTTGACTCACATACAGAGAGATATCAATACATAGGTTTTAAGATTCTTACTAGTCAGATATATTCTTGGGCGGTGAATAGGGGGTTTTGAGTCCAGATCACTGAGCAAGGAGTAGGTCTTGTCTATTACATATTGGGTTTATGGAACGGTCTCTGAGCTAATTTGAAA
Organism: Balaenoptera borealis; assembly: GCF_965194805.1. NCBI lineage: Eukaryota > Metazoa > Chordata > Mammalia > Artiodactyla > Balaenopteridae > Balaenoptera > Balaenoptera borealis. The sequence continues at coordinate 63,620 of NW_028123133.1, read as the reverse complement.
CCCTTGTTTTATGCATCACCCCACCTCACCTTTCCCGTTAAGCAGCCATAGTGTGTTTTCTAAACGTGTGACTCTGTTCTGTTTTGTAATTCAGTTCAAGGGTAGCGGTTTTACATTCCCTCTATAAGTGATATCTTATGATAAGTGTCGTTTTCTGTGTGGCTTATTTCACTTAGAATCGTCGTACCTAAATCCACTCATCATGCTGCTACTAGCCTTATGACGTTGATTTCATGGCTGAGTGATATTCCATTGTACAAAAGGACCACAACTTCTTTATCCATTTTTCTCTTTCCTGGGATATTTAAGGTGTAACGAAGTGGAGGTTCTTGTCAACAGAGCAGCCCTAAACTTTGGGGTGCCTGTGCCTTGCTGATTTTTAGTTTTCCCAATTTATACGCCCGTGAGAGGAAGTGCCCTATGCTCTCTAAGCTGAGTGTTTTCGATGTTTCAGGACACACCGTACACTTCTGCAGAGTGGCTGTTGGCAACTTACATCCCGCCCATCAGCGTAGCAAGGCTCCCGTTTCTCCATGGCCCGTCCTGCATTTCTGGTTTTGACACTTTATTCAGCATGGCCCTTTTGACCGATGGGAAGCGAGACTTCTTTGTAGCGCTGATTTGCCTTTCCAGGTTGCTTGGTTGGCCAAAAAGGGCGTATGCGTTTTTTCCTGAATATATTCAGGAAAAAACGCATACGCCCTTTTTGGCCAAGGGCATCATTGTCGAGGTTTTGCCGCTTTTCCCGTGCTTTAAAGGCGATTCGAATCTTCCTCCTGAAATCTGTTTCCTGCAATTCTGCCTTGCTTTCAAATCCTCTTTGTTGTCTTCCGTCAATATATTTGTGGACGAGAGTTATCATTTATAACTCTGCAGGTTTGTGAATTGCAGTTCCCCTGAGCTCCATTTTTCAACTCGCTTTCTTGGGAGCTGGCCGCAAAAGCGCAGGATTGCTTCAGGCCCTATTCTGGTCCCGGGCGGCAGGCTGAGCCTGTGGTTAATTCTTCTTCCTGATGGGAAAATAGAGTGACCTGTGCCTGTCCCAACACCTAGAGCTAGTGTCTCATTGGTTCCCCCTCTTCCCGTTCATCCTCAGGACAAATTGCAACCTGTACGGAACAGGAGGTTAAAGGTGCTGATTCTCCAAGGAGGGAGATTGCTAGTAAAGCGGCTGGAATGGCGAACCCGAGCACAAGGAGATGAGAAATGAGGTGCGTGTTAGAAACCTTTCCCGATCACACGGTGTACCATCTTCTGGGATTCTCATGCATGTTTTCGATGTAGGAAGATGCCCTTGAACCTGGAGATTTGGGACCCATGGGATGGGTACCACGCAGTATTACTCTAAAGGGTCTGCGTTTGCTCACCCAACCTCACCAAACCTCTCAGCCCCAAGAGTGTCCACCCTTATGCCTCAATCAGCTGTGGGTCTAGATATGGTCAATCCAGGTGGCATCACAGCCCTTGAACGAATTTTGTAAGAATTTCTCTCTCTTTCACTGTCTTTGTTTCACGGGATTTTAAAAGTAATTGATTTTTATAAAGGGGTTTAGCTGTTTTTTACTGCTGTGTTTATGCCGCTTTACACCCACTTGACTCACATACAGAGAGATATCAATACATAGGTTTTAAGATTCTTACTAGTCAGATATATTCTTGGGCGGTGAATAGGGGGTGTTGAGTCCAGATCACTGAGCAAGGAGTAGGTCTTGTCTATTACATATTGGGTTTATGGAACGGTCTCTGAGCTAATTTGAAACCCTTGTTTTATGCATCACCCCACCTCACCTTTCCCGTTAAGCAGCCATAGTGTGTTTTCTAAACGTGTGACTCTGTTCTGTTTTGTAATTCAGTTCAAGGGTAGCGATTTTTACATTCCCTCTATAAGTGATATCTTATGATAAGTGTCTTTTTCTGTGTGACTTATTTCACTTAGAATCGTCGTACCTAAATCCATTCATCATGCTGCTACTAGCCTTATGACGTTGATTTCATGGCTGAGTGATATTCCATTGTACAAAAGGACCACAACTTCTTTATCCATTTTTCTCTTTCCTGGGATATTTAAGGTATAACGAAGTGGAGGTTCTTGTCAACAGAGCAGCCCTAAACTTTGGGGTGCCTGTGCCTTGCTGATTTTTAGTTTTCCCAATTTATACGCCCGTGAGTGGAAGTGCCCTATGCTCTCTAAGCTGAGTGTTTTCGATGTTTCAGGACACACCGTACACTTCTGCAGAGTGGCTGTTGGCAATTTACATCCCGCCCATCAGCGTAGCAAGGCTCCCGTTTCTCCATGGCCTGTCCTGCATTTCTGGTTTTGACACTTTATTCAGCATGGCCCTTTTGACCGATGGGAAGCGAGACTTCTTTGTAGCGCTGATTTGCCTTTCCAGGTTGCTTGGTTGGCCAAAAAGGGCGTATGCGTTTTTTCCTGAATATATTCAGGAAAAAACGCATACGCCCTTTTTGGCCAAGGGCATCATTGTCGAGGTTTTGCCGCTTTTCCCGTGCTTTAAAGGCGATTCGAATCTTCCTCCTGAAATCTGTTTCCTGCAATTCTGCCTTGCTTTCAAATCCTCTTTGTTGTCTTCCGTCAATATATTTGTGGACGAGAGTTATCATTTATAACTCTGCAGGTTTGTGAATTGCAGTTCCCCTGAGCTCCATTTTTCAACTCGCTTTCTTGGGAGCTGGCCGCAAAAGCGCAGGATTGCTTCAGGCCCTATTCTGGTCCCGGGCGGCAGGCTGAGCCTGTGGTTAATTCTTCTTCCTGATGGGAAAATAGAGTGACCTGTGCCTGTCCCCACACCTAGAGCTAGTGTCTCATTGGTTCCCCCTCTTCCCGTTCATCCTCAGGACAAATTGCAACCTGTACGGAACAGGAGGTTAAAGGTGCTGATTCTCCAAGGAGGGAGATTGCTAGTAAAGCGGCTGGAATGGCGAACCCGAGCACAAGGAGATGAGAAATGAGGTGCGTGTTAGAAACCTTTCCCGATCACACGGTGTACCATCTTCTGGGATTCTCATGCATGTTTTCGATGTAGGAAGATGCCCTTGAACCTGGAGATTTGGGACCCATGGGATGGGTACCACGCAGTATTACTCTAAAGGGTCTGCGTTTGCTCACCCAACCTCACCAAACCTCTCAGCCCCAAGAGTGTCCACCCTTATGCCTCAATCAGCTGTGGGTCTAGATATGGTCAATCCAGGTGGCATCACAGCCCTTGAACGAATTTTGTAAGAATTTCTCTCTCTTTCACTGTCTTTGTTTCACGGGTTTTTAAAAGTAATTGATTTTTATAAAGGGGTTTAGCTGTTTTTTACTGCTGTGTTTATGCCACTTTACACCCACTTGACTCACATACAGAGAGATATCAATACATAGGTTTTAAGATTCTTACTAGTCAGATATATTCTTGGGCGCTGAATAGGGGGTTTTGAGTCCAGATCACTGAGCAAGGAGTAGGTCTTGTCTATTACATATTGGGTTTATGGAACGGTCTCTGAGCTAATTTGAAACCCTTGTTTTATGCATCACCCCACCTCACCTTTCCCGTTAAGCAGCCATAGTGTGTTTTCTAAACGTGTGACTCTGTTCTGTTTTGTAATTCAGTTCAAGGGTAGCGGTTTTACATTCCCTCTATAAGTGATATCTTATGATAAGTGTCGTTTTCTGTGTGGCTTATTTCACTTAGAATCGTCGTACCTAAATCCACTCATCATGCTGCTACTAGCCTTATGACGTTGATTTCATGGCTGAGTGATATTCCATTGTACAAAAGGACCACAACTTCTTTATCCATTTTTCTCTTTCCTGGGATATTTAAGGTGTAACGAAGTGGAGGTTCTTGTCAACAGAGCAGCCCTAAACTTTGGGGTGCCTGTGCCTTGCTGATTTTTAGTTTTCCCAATTTATACGCCCGTGAGAGGAAGTGCCCTATGCTCTCTAAGCTGAGTGTTTTCGATGTTTCAGGACACACCGTACACTTCTGCAGAGTGGCTGTTGGCAATTTACATCCCGCCCATCAGCGTAGCAAGGCTCCCGTTTCTCCATGGCCTGTCCTGCATTTCTGGGTTTGACACTTTATTCAGCGTGGCCTATTTGACCGATGGGAAGCGAGACTTCTTTGTAGCGCTGATTTGCCTTTCCAGGTTGCTTGGTTGGCCAAAAAGGGCGTATGCGTTTTTTCCTGAATATATTCAGGAAAAAACGCATACGCCCTTTTTGGCCAAGGGCATCATTGTCGAGGTTTTGCCGCTTTTCCCGTGCTTTAAAGGCGATTCGAATCTACCTCCTGAAATCTGTTTCCTGCAATTCTGCCTTGCTTTCAAATCCTCTTCGTTGCCTACCCTCAGTATATTTGAGGACGAGAGTTATCATTTATAACTCTGCAGGTCTGTGAATTGCAGTGCCCCTGAGCTCCATTTTTCAACTCGCTTTCTTGGGAGCTGGCTGCAAAAGCGCAGGATTGCTTCAGGCCCTATTCTGGTCCCGGGCGGCAGGCTGAGCCTGTGGTTAATTCTTCTTCCTGATGGGAAAATAGAGTGACCTGTGCCTGTCCCCACACCTAGAGCTAGTGTCTCATTGGTTCCCCCTCTTCCCGTTCATCCTCAGGACAAATTGCAACCTGTACGGAACAGGAGGTTAAAGGTGCTGATTCTCCAAGGAGGGAGATTGCTAGTAAAGCGGCTGGAATGGCGAACCCGAGCACAAGGAGATGAGAAATGAGGTGCGTTTTAGAAACCTTTCCCGATCACACGGTGTACCATCTTCTGGGATTCTCATGCATGTTTTCGATGTAGGAAGATGCCCTTGAACCTGGAGATTTGGGACCCATGGGATGGGTACCACGCAGTATTACTCTAAAGGGTCTGCGTTTGCTCACCCAACCTCACCAAACCTCTCAGCCCCAAGAGTGTCCACCCTTATGCCTCAATCAGCTGTGGGTCTAGATATGGTCAATCCAGGTGGCATCACAGCCCTTGAACGAATTTTGTAAGAATTTCTCTCTCTTTCACTGTCTTTGTTTCACGGGATTTTAAAAGTAATTGATTTTTATAAAGGGGTTTAGCTGTTTTTTACTGCTGTGTTTATGCCGCTTTACACCCACTTGACTCACATACAGAGAGATATCAATACATAGGTTTTAAGATTCTTACTAGTCAGATATATTCTTGGGCGGTGAATAGGGGGTTTTGAGTCCAGATCACTGAGCAAGGAGTAGGTCTTGTCTATTACATATTGGGTTTATGGAACGGTCTCTGAGCTAATTTGAAACCCTTGTTTTATGCATCACCCCACCTCACCTTTCCCGTTAAGCAGCCATAGTGAGTTTTCTAAACGTGTGACTCTGTTCTGTTTTGTAATTCAGTTCAAGGGTAGCGGTTTTACATTCCCTCTATAAGTGATATCTTATGATAAGTGTCGTTTTCTGTGTGGCTTATTTCACTTAGAATCGTCGTACCTAAATCCACTCATCATGCTGCTACTAGCCTTATGACGTTGATTTCATGGCTGAGTGATATTCCATTGTACAAAAGGACCACAACTTCTTTATCCATTTTTCTCTTTCCTGGGATATTTAAGGTGTAACGAAGTGGAGGTTCTTGTCAACAGAGCAGCCCTAAACTTTGGGGTGCCTGTGCCTTGCTGATTTTTAGTTTTCCCAATTTATACGCCCGTGAGAGGAAGTGCCCTATGCTCTCTAAGCTGAGTGTTTTCGATGTTTCAGGACACACCGTACACTTCTGCAGAGTGGCTGTTGGCAATTTACATCCCGCCCATCAGCGTAGCAAGGCTCCCGTTTCTCCATGGCCCGTCCTGCATTTCTGGTTTTGACACTTTATTCAGCATGGCCCTTTTGACCGATGGGAAGCGAGACTTCTTTGTAGCGCTGATTTGCCTTTCCAGGTTGCTTGGTTGGCCAAAAAGGGCGTATGCGTTTTTTCCTGAATATATTCAGGAAAAAACGCATACGCCCTTTTTGGCCAAGGGCATCATTGTCGAGGTTTTGCCGCTTTTCCCGTGCTTTAAAGGCGATTCGAATCTTCCTCCTGAAATCTGTTTCCTGCAATTCTGCCTTGCTTTCAAATCCTCTTTGTTGTCTTCCGTCAATATATTTGTGGACGAGAGTTATCATTTATAACTCTGCAGGTTTGTGAATTGCAGTGCCCCTGAGCTCCATTTTTCAACTCGCTTTCTTGGGAGCTGGCCGCAAAAGCGCAGGATTGCTTCAGGCCCTATTCTGGTCCCGGGCGGCAGGCTGAGCCTGTGGTTAATTCTTCTTCCTGATGGGAAAATAGAGTGACCTGTGTCTGTCCCCACACCTAGAGCTAGTGTCTCATTGGTTCCCCCTCTTCCCGTTCATCCTCAGGACAAATTGCAACCTGTACGGAACAGGAGGTTAAAGGTGCTGATTCTCCAAGGAGGGAGATTGCTAGTAAAGCGGCTGGAATGGCGAACCCGAGCACAAGGAGATGAGAAATGAGGTGCGTGTTAGAAACCTTTCCCGATCACACGGTGTACCATCTTCTGGGATTCTCATGCATGTTTTCGATGTAGGAAGATGCCCTTGAACCTGGAGATTTGGGACCCATGGGATGGGTACCACGCAGTATTACTCTAAAGGGTCTGCGTTTGCTCACCCAACCTCACCAAACCTCTCAGCCCCAAGAGTGTCCACCCTTATGCCTCAATCAGCTGTGGGTCTAGATATGGTCAATCCAGGTGGCATCACAGCCCTTGAACGAATTTTGTAAGAATTTCTCTCTCTTTCACTGTCTTTGTTTCACGGGTTTTTAAAAGTAATTGATTTTTATAAAGGGGTTTAGCTGTTTTTTACTGCTGTGTTTATGCCGCTTTACACCCACTTGACTCACATACAGAGAGATATCAATACATAGGTTTTAAGATTCTTACTAGTCAGATATATTCTTGGGCGGTGAATAGGGGGTGTTGAGTCCAGATCACTGAGCAAGGAGTAGGTCTTGTCTATTACATATTGGGTTTATGGAACGGTCTCTGAGCTAATTTGAAACCCTTGTTTTATGCATCACCCCACCTCACCTTTCCCGTTAAGCAGCCATAGTGTGTTTTCTAAACGTGTGACTCTGTTCTGTTTTGTAATTCAGTTCAAGGGTAACGATTTTTACATTCCCTCTATAAGTGATATCTTATGATAAGTGTCTTTTTCTGTGTGACTTATTTCACTTAGAATCGTCGTACCTAAATCCACTCATCATGCTGCTACTAGCCTTATGACGTTGATTTCATGGCTGAGTGATATTCCATTGTACAAAAGGACCACAACTTCTTTATCCATTTTTCTCTTTCCTGGGATATTTAAGGTGTAACGAAGTGGAGGTTCTTGTCAACAGAGCAGCCCTAAACTTTGGGGTGCCTGTGCCTTGCTGATTTTTAGTTTTCCCAATTTATACGCCCGTGAGTGGAAGTGCCCTATGCTCTCTAAGCTGAGTGTTTTCGATGTTTCAGGACACACCGTACACTTCTGCAGAGTGGCTGTTGGCAATTTACATCCCGCCCATCAGCGTAGCAAGGCTCCCGTTTCTCCATGGCCTGTCCTGCATTTCTGGTTTTGACACTTTATTCAGCATGGCCCTTTTGACCGATGGGAAGCGAGACTTCTTTGTAGCGCTGATTTGCCTTTCCAGGTTGCTTGGTTGGCCAAAAAGGGCGTATGCGTTTTTTCCTGAATATATTCAGGAAAAAACGCATACGCCCTTTTTGGCCAAGGGCATCATTGTCGAGGTTTTGCCGCTTTTCCCGTGCTTTAAAGGCGATTCGAATCTTCCTCCTGAAATCTGTTTCCTGCAATTCTGCCTTGCTTTCAAATCCTCTTTGTTGTCTTCCGTCAATATATTTGTGGACGAGAGTTATCATTTATAACTCTGCAGGTTTGTGAATTGCAGTGCCCCTGAGCTCCATTTTTCAACTCGCTTTCTTGGGAGCTGGCCGCAAAAGCGCAGGATTGCTTCAGGCCCTATTCTGGTCCCGGGCGGCAGGCTGAGCCTGTGGTTAATTCTTCTTCCTGATGGGAAAATAGAGTGACCTGTGTCTGTCCCCACACCTAGAGCTAGTGTCTCATTGGTTCCCCCTCTTCCCGTTCATCCTCAGGACAAATTGCAACCTGTACGGAACAGGAGGTTAAAGGTGCTGATTCTCCAAGGAGGGAGATTGCTAGTAAAGCGGCTGGAATGGCGAACCCGAGCACAAGGAGATGAGAAATGAGGTGCGTGTTAGAAACCTTTCCCGATCACACGGTGTACCATCTTCTGGGATTCTCATGCATGTTTTCGATGTAGGAAGATGCCCTTGAACCTGGAGATTTGGGACCCATGGGATGGGTACCACGCAGTATTACTCTAAAGGGTCTGCGTTTGCTCACCCAACCTCACCAAACCTCTCAGCCCCAAGAGTGTCCACCCTTATGCCTCAATCAGCTGTGGGTCTAGATATGGTCAATCCAGGTGGCATCACAGCCCTTGAACGAATTTTGTAAGAATTTCTCTCTCTTTCACTGTCTTTGTTTCACGGGTTTTTAAAAGTAATGGATTTTTATAAAGGGGTTTAGCTGTTTTTTACTGCTGTGTTTATGCCGCTTTACACCCACTTGACTCACATACAGAGAGATATCAATACATAGGTTTTAAGATTCTTACTAGTCAGATATATTCTTGGGCGGTGAATAGGGGGTGTTGAGTCCAGATCACTGAGCAAAGAGTAGGTCTTGTCTATTACATATTGGGTTTATGGAACGGTCTCTGAGCTAATTTGAAACCCTTGTTTTATGCATCACCCCACCTCACCTTTCCCGTTAAGCAGCCATAGTGTGTTTTCTAAACGTGTGACTCTGTTCTGTTTTGTAATTCAGTTCAAGGGTAGCGATTTTTACATTCCCTCTATAAGTGATATCTTATGATAAGTGTCTTTTTCTGTGTGACTTATTTCACTTAGAATCGTCGTACCTAAATCCATTCATCATGCTGCTACTAGCCTTATGACGTTGATTTCATGGCTGAGTGATATTCCATTGTACAAAAGGACCACAACTTCTTTATCCATTTTTCTCTTTCCTGGGATATTTAAGGTGTAACGAAGTGGAGGTTCTTGTCAACAGAGCAGCCCTAAACTTTGGGGTGCCTGTGCCTTGCTGATTTTTAGTTTTCCCAATTTATACGCCCGTGAGTGGAAGTGCCCTATGCTCTCTAAGCTGAGTGTTTTCGATGTTTCAGGACACACCGTACACTTCTGCAGAGTGGCTGTTGGCAATTTACATCCCGCCCATCAGCGTAGCAAGGCTCCCGTTTCTCCATGGCCTGTCCTGCATTTCTGGTTTTGACACTTTATTCAGCATGGCCCTTTTGACCGATGGGAAGCGAGACTTCTTTGTAGCGCTGATTTGCCTTTCCAGGTTGCTTGGTTGGCCAAAAAGGGCGTATGAGTTTTTTCCTGAATATATTCAGGAAAAAACGCATACGCCCTTTTTGGCCAAGGGCATCATTGTCGAGGTTTTGCCGCTTTTCCCGTGCTTTAAAGGCGATTCGAATCTTCCTCCTGAAATCTGTTTCCTGCAATTCTGCCTTGCTTTCAAATCCTCTTTGTTGTCTTCCGTCAATATATTTGTGGACGAGAGTTATCATTTATAACTCTGCAGGTTTGTGAATTGCAGTTCCCCTGAGCTCCATTTTTCAACTCGCTTTCTTGGGAGCTGGCCGCAAAAGCGCAGGATTGCTTCAGGCCCTATTCTGGTCCCGGGCGGCAGGCTGAGCCTGTGGTTAATTCTTCTTCCTGATGGGAAAATAGAGTGACCTGTGCCTGTCCCCACACCTAGAGCTAGTGTCTCATTGGTTCCCCCTCTTCCCGTTCATCCTCAGGACAAATTGCAACCTGTACAGAACAGGAGGTTAAAGGTGCTGATTCTCCAAGGAGGGAGATTGCTAGTAAAGCGGCTGGAATGGCGAACCCGAGCACAAGGAGATGAGAAATGAGGTGCGTGTTAGAAACCTTTCCCGATCACACGGTGTACCATCTTCTGGGATTCTCATGCATGTTTTCGATGTAGGAAGATGCCCTTGAACCTGGAGATTTGGGACCCATGGGATGGGTACCACGCAGTATTACTCTAAAGGGTCTGCGTTTGCTCACCCAACCTCACCAAACCTCTCAGCCCCAAGAGTGTCCACCCTTATGCCTCAATCAGCTGTGGGTCTAGATATGGTCAATCCAGGTGGCATCACAGCCCTTGAACGAATTTTGTAAGAATTTCTCTCTCTTTCACTGTCTTTGTTTCACGGGTTTTTAAAAGTAATTGATTTTTATAAAGGGGTTTAGCTGTTTTTTACTGCTGTGTTTATGCCGCTTTACACCCACTTGACTCACATACAGAGAGATATCAATACATAGGTTTTAAGATTCTTACTAGTCAGATATATTCTTGGGCGGTGAATAGGGGGTTTTGAGTCCAGATCACTGAGCAAGGAGTAGGTCTTGTCTATTACATATTGGGTTTATGGAACGGTCTCTGAGCTAATTTGAAACCCTTGTTTTATGCATCACCCCACCTCACCTTTCCCGTTAAGCAGCCATAGTGTGTTTTCTAAACGTGTGACTCTGTTCTGTTTTGTAATTCAGTTCAAGGGTAGCGGTTTTACATTCCCTCTATAAGTGATATCTTATGATAAGTGTCGTTTTCTGTGTGGCTTATTTCACTTAGAATCGTCGTACCTAAATCCACTCATCATGCTGCTACTAGCCTTATGACGTTGATTTCATGGCTGAGTGATATTCCATTGTACAAAAGGACCACAACTTCTTTATCCATTTTTCTCTTTCCTGGGATATTTAAGGTGTAACGAAGTGGAGGTTCTTGTCAACAGAGCAGCCCTAAACTTTGGGGTGCCTGTGCCTTGCTGATTTTTAGTTTTCCCAATTTATACGCCCGTGAGAGGAAGTGCCCTATGCTCTCTAAGCTGAGTGTTTTCGATGTTTCAGGACACACCGTACACTTCTGCAGAGTGGCTGTTGGCAATTTACATCCCGCCCATCAGCGTAGCAAGGCTCCCGTTTCTCCATGGCCCGTCCTGCATTTCTGGTTTTGACACTTTATTCAGCATGGCCCTTTTGACCGATGGGAAGCGAGACTTCTTTGTAGCGCTGATTTGCCTTTCCAGGTTGCTTGGTTGGCCAAAAAGGGCGTATGCGTTTTTTCCTGAATATATTCAGGAAAAAACGCATACGCCCTTTTTGGCCAAGGGCATCATTGTCGAGGTTTTGCCGCTTTTCCCGTGCTTTAAAGGCGATTCGAATCTACCTCCTGAAATCTGTTTCCTGCAATTCTGCCTTGCTTTCAAATCCTCTTTGTTGTCTTCCGTCAATATATTTGTGGACGAGAGTTATCATTTATAACTCTGCAGGTTTGTGAATTGCAGTTCCCCTGAGCTCCATTTTTCAACTCGCTTTCTTGGGAGCTGGCCGCAAAAGCGCAGGATTGCTTCAGGCCCTATTCTGGTCCCGGGCGGCAGGCTGAGCCTGTGGTTAATTCTTCTTCCTGATGGGAAAATAGAGTGACCTGTGCCTGTCCCAACACCTAGAGCTAGTGTCTCATTGGTTCCCCCTCTTCCCGTTCATCCTCAGGACAAATTGCAACCTGTACGGAACAGGAGGTTAAAGGTGCTGATTCTCCAAGGAGGGAGATTGCTAGTAAAGCGGCTGGAATGGCGAACCCGAGCACAAGGAGATGAGAAATGAGGTGCGTGTTAGAAACCTTTCCCGATCACACGGTGTACCATCTTCTGGGATTCTCATGCATGTTTTCGATGTAGGAAGATGCCCTTGAACCTGGAGATTTGGGACCCATGGGATGGGTACCACGCAGTATTACTCTAAAGGGTCTGCGTTTGCTCACCCAACCTCACCAAACCTCTCAGCCCCAAGAGTGTCCACCCTTATGCCTCAATCAGCTGTGGGTCTAGATATGGTCAATCCAGGTGGCATCACAGCCCTTGAACGAATTTTGTAAGAATTTCTCTCTCTTTCACTGTCTTTGTTTCACGGGTTTTTAAAAGTAATGGATTTTTATAAAGGGGTTTAGCTGTTTTTTACTGCTGTGTTTATGCCGCTTTACACCCACTTGACTCACATACAGAGAGATATCAATACATAGGTTTTAAGATTCTTACTAGTCAGATATATTCTTGGGCGGTGAATAGGGGGTGTTGAGTCCAGATCACTGAGCAAAGAGTAGGTCTTGTCTATTACATATTGGGTTTATGGAACGGTCTCTGAGCTAATTTGAAACCCTTGTTTTATGCATCACCCCACCTCACCTTTCCCGTTAAGCAGCCATAGTGTGTTTTCTAAACGTGTGACTCTGTTCTGTTTTGTAATTCAGTTCAAGGGTAGCGGTTTTACATTCCCTCTATAAGTGATATCTTATGATAAGTGTCGTTTTCTGTGTGGCTTATTTCACTTAGAATCGTCGTACCTAAATCCACTCATCATGCTGCTACTAGCCTTATGACGTTGATTTCATGGCTGAGTGATATTCCATTGTACAAAAGGACCACAACTTCTTTATCCATTTTTCTCTTTCCTGGGATATTTAAGGTGTAACGAAGTGGAGGTTCTTGTCAACAGAGCAGCCCTAAACTTTGGGGTGCCTGTGCCTTGCTGATTTTTAGTTTTCCCAATTTATACGCCCGTGAGAGGAAGTGCCCTATGCTCTCTAAGCTGAGTGTTTTCGATGTTTCAGGACACACCGTACACTTCTGCAGAGTGGCTGTTGGCAATTTACATCCCGCCCATCAGCGTAGCAAGGCTCCCGTTTCTCCATGGCCCGTCCTGCATTTCTGGTTTTGACACTTTATTCAGCATGGCCCTTTTGACCGATGGGAAGCGAGACTTCTTTGTAGCGCTGATTTGCCTTTCCAGGTTGCTTGGTTGGCCAAAAAGGGCGTATGCGTTTTTTCCTGAATATATTCAGGAAAAAACGCATACGCCCTTTTTGGCCAAGGGCATCATTGTCGAGGTTTTGCCGCTTTTCCCGTGCTTTAAAGGCGATTCGAATCTACCTCCTGAAATCTGTTTCCTGCAATTCTGCCTTGCTTTCAAATCCTCTTTGTTGTCTTCCGTCAATATATTTGTGGACGAGAGTTATCATTTATAACTCTGCAGGTTTGTGAATTGCAGTTCCCCTGAGCTCCATTTTTCAACTCGCTTTCTTGGGAGCTGGCCGCAAAAGCGCAGGATTGCTTCAGGCCCTATTCTGGTCCCGGGCGGCAGGCTGAGCCTGTGGTTAATTCTTCTTCCTGATGGGAAAATAGAGTGACCTGTGCCTGTCCCAACACCTAGAGCTAGTGTCTCATTGGTTCCCCCTCTTCCCGTTCATCCTCAGGACAAATTGCAACCTGTACGGAACAGGAGGTTAAAGGTGCTGATTCTCCAAGGAGGGAGATTGCTAGTAAAGCGGCTGGAATGGCGAACCCGAGCACAAGGAGATGAGAAATGAGGTGCGTGTTAGAAACCTTTCCCGATCACACGGTGTACCATCTTCTGGGATTCTCATGCATGTTTTCGATGTAGGAAGATGCCCTTGAACCTGGAGATTTGGGACCCATGGGATGGGTACCACGCAGTATTACTCTAAAGGGTCTGCGTTTGCTCACCCAACCTCACCAAACCTCTCAGCCCCAAGAGTGTCCACCCTTATGCCTCAATCAGCTGTGGGTCTAGATATGGTCAATCCAGGTGGCATCACAGCCCTTGAACGAATTTTGTAAGAATTTCTCTCTCTTTCACTGTCTTTGTTTCACGGGTTTTTAAAAGTAATTGATTTTTATAAAGGGGTTTAGCTGTTTTTTACTGCTGTGTTTATGCCGCTTTACACCCACTTGACTCACATACAGAGAGATATCAATACATAGGTTTTAAGATTCTTACTAGTCAGATATATTCTTGGGCGGTGAATAGGGGGTTTTGAGTCCAGATCACTGAGCAAGGAGTAGGTCTTGTCTATTACATATTGGGTTTATGGAACGGTCTCTGAGCTAATTTGAAACCCTTGTTTTATGCATCACCCCACCTCACCTTTCCCGTTAAGCAGCCATAGTGAGTTTTCTAAACGTGTGACTCTGTTCTGTTTTGTAATTCAGTTCAAGGGTAGCGGTTTTACATTCCCTCTATAAGTGATATCTTATGATAAGTGTCGTTTTCTGTGTGGCTTATTTCACTTAGAATCGTCGTACCTAAATCCACTCATCATGCTGCTACTAGCCTTATGACGTTGATTTCATGGCTGAGTGATATTCCATTGTACAAAAGGACCACAACTTCTTTATCCATTTTTCTCTTTCCTGGGATATTTAAGGTGTAACGAAGTGGAGGTTCTTGTCAACAGAGCAGCCCTAAACTTTGGGGTGCCTGTGCCTTGCTGATTTTTAGTTTTCCCAATTTATACGCCCGTGAGAGGAAGTGCCCTATGCTCTCTAAGCTGAGTGTTTTCGATGTTTCAGGACACACCGTACACTTCTGCAGAGTGGCTGTTGGCAATTTACATCCCGCCCATCAGCGTAGCAAGGCTCCCGTTTCTCCATGGCCCGTCCTGCATTTCTGGTTTTGACACTTTATTCAGCATGGCCCTTTTGACCGATGGGAAGCGAGACTTCTTTGTAGCGCTGATTTGCCTTTCCAGGTTGCTTGGTTGGCCAAAAAGGGCGTATGAGTTTTTTCCTGAATATATTCAGGAAAAAACGCATACGCCCTTTTTGGCCAAGGGCATCATTGTCGAGGTTTTGCCGCTTTTCCCGTGCTTTAAAGGCGATTCGAATCTTCCTCCTGAAATCTGTTTCCTGCAATTCTGCCTTGCTTTCAAATCCTCTTTGTTGTCTTCCGTCAATATATTTGTGGACGAGAGTTATCATTTATAACTCTGCAGGTTTGTGAATTGCAGTGCCCCTGAGCTCCATTTTTCAACTCGCTTTCTTGGGAGCTGGCCGCAAAAGCGCAGGATTGCTTCAGGCCCTATTCTGGTCCCGGGCGGCAGGCTGAGCCTGTGGTTAATTCTTCTTCCTGATGGGAAAATAGAGTGACCTGTGCCTGTCCCAACACCTAGAGCTAGTGTCTCATTGGTTCCCCCTCTTCCCGTTCATCCTCAGGACAAATTGCAACCTGTACGGAACAGGAGGTTAAAGGTGCTGATTCTCCAAGGAGGGAGATTGCTAGTAAAGCGGCTGGAATGGCGAACCCGAGCACAAGGAGATGAGAAATGAGGTGCGTGTTAGAAACCTTTCCCGATCACACGGTGTACCATCTTCTGGGATTCTCATGCATGTTTTCGATGTAGGAAGATGCCCTTGAACCTGGAGATTTGGGACCCATGGGATGGGTACCACGCAGTATTACTCTAAAGGGTCTGCGTTTGCTCACCCAACCTCACCAAACCTCTCAGCCCCAAGAGTGTCCACCCTTATGCCTCAATCAGCTGTGGGTCTAGATATGGTCAATCCAGGTGGCATCACAGCCCTTGAACGAATTTTGTAAGAATTTCTCTCTCTTTCACTGTCTTTGTTTCACGGGTTTTTAAAAGTAATTGATTTTTATAAAGGGGTTTAGCTGTTTTTTACTGCTGTGTTTATGCCGCTTTACACCCACTTGACTCACATACAGAGAGATATCAATACATAGGTTTTAAGATTCTTACTAGTCAGATATATTCTTGGGCGGTGAATAGGGGGTGTTGAGTCCAGATCACTGAGCAAGGAGTAGGTCTTGTCTATTACATATTGGGTTTATGGAACGGTCTCTGAGCTAATTTGAAACCCTTGTTTTATGCATCACCCCACCTCACCTTTCCCGTTAAGCAGCCATAGTGTGTTTTCTAAACGTGTGACTCTGTTCTGTTTTGTAATTCAGTTCAAGGGTAACGATTTTTACATTCCCTCTATAAGTGATATCTTATGATAAGTGTCTTTTTCTGTGTGACTTATTTCACTTAGAATCGTCGTACCTAAATCCACTCATCATGCTGCTACTAGCCTTATGACGTTGATTTCATGGCTGAGTGATATTCCATTGTACAAAAGGACCACAACTTCTTTATCCATTTTTCTCTTTCCTGGGATATTTAAGGTGTAACGAAGTGGAGGTTCTTGTCAACAGAGCAGCCCTAAACTTTGGGGTGCCTGTGCCTTGCTGATTTTTAGTTTTCCCAATTTATACGCCCGTGAGTGGAAGTGCCCTATGCTCTCTAAGCTGAGTGTTTTCGATGTTTCAGGACACACCGTACACTTCTGCAGAGTGGCTGTTGGCAATTTACATCCCGCCCATCAGCGTAGCAAGGCTCCCGTTTCTCCATGGCCTGTCCTGCATTTCTGGTTTTGACACTTTATTCAGCATGGCCCTTTTGACCGATGGGAAGCGAGACTTCTTTGTAGCGCTGATTTGCCTTTCCAGGTTGCTTGGTTGGCCAAAAAGGGCGTATGCGTTTTTTCCTGAATATATTCAGGAAAAAACGCATACGCCCTTTTTGGCCAAGGGCATCATTGTCGAGGTTTTGCCGCTTTTCCCGTGCTTTAAAGGCGATTCGAATCTTCCTCCTGAAATCTGTTTCCTGCAATTCTGCCTTGCTTTCAAATCCTCTTTGTTGTCTTCCGTCAATATATTTGTGGACGAGAGTTATCATTTATAACTCTGCAGGTTTGTGAATTGCAGTGCCCCTGAGCTCCATTTTTCAACTCGCTTTCTTGGGAGCTGGCCGCAAAAGCGCAGGATTGCTTCAGGCCCTATTCTGGTCCCGGGCGGCAGGCTGAGCCTGTGGTTAATTCTTCTTCCTGATGGGAAAATAGAGTGACCTGTGTCTGTCCCAACACCTAGAGCTAGTGTCTCATTGGTTCCCCCTCTTCCCGTTCATCCTCAGGACAAATTGCAACCTGTACGGAACAGGAGGTTAAAGGTGCTGATTCTCCAAGGAGGGAGATTGCTAGTAAAGCGGCTGGAATGGCGAACCCGAGCACAAGGAGATGAGAAATGAGGTGCGTGTTAGAAACCTTTCCCGATCACACGGTGTACCATCTTCTGGGATTCTCATGCATGTTTTCGATGTAGGAAGATGCCCTTGAACCTGGAGATTTGGGACCCATGGGATGGGTACCACGCAGTATTACTCTAAAGGGTCTGCGTTTGCTCACCCAACCTCACCAAACCTCTCAGCCCCAAGAGTGTCCACCCTTATGCCTCAATCAGCTGTGGGTCTAGATATGGTCAATCCAGGTGGCATCACAGCCCTTGAACGAATTTTGTAAGAATTTCTCTCTCTTTCACTGTCTTTGTTTCACGGGTTTTTAAAAGTAATGGATTTTTATAAAGGGGTTTAGCTGTTTTTTACTGCTGTGTTTATGCCGCTTTACACCCACTTGACTCACATACAGAGAGATATCAATACATAGGTTTTAAGATTCTTACTAGTCAGATATATTCTTGGGCGGTGAATAGGGGGTGTTGAGTCCAGATCACTGAGCAAAGAGTAGGTCTTGTCTATTACATATTGGGTTTATGGAACGGTCTCTGAGCTAATTTGAAACCCTTGTTTTATGCATCACCCCACCTCACCTTTCCCGTTAAGCAGCCATAGTGTGTTTTCTAAACGTGTGACTCTGTTCTGTTTTGTAATTCAGTTCAAGGGTAGCGATTTTTACATTCCCTCTATAAGTGATATCTTATGATAAGTGTCTTTTTCTGTGTGACTTATTTCACTTAGAATCGTCGTAACTAAATCCACTCATCATGCTGCTACTAGCCTTATGACGTTGATTTCATGGCTGAGTGATATTCCATTGTACAAAAGGACCACAACTTCTTTATCCATTTTTCTCTTTCCTGGGATATTTAAGGTGTAACGAAGTGGAGGTTCTTGTCAACAGAGCAGCCCTAAACTTTGGGGTGCCTGTGCCTTGCTGATTTTTAGTTTTCCCAATTTATACGCCCGTGAGAGGAAGTGCCCTATGCTCTCTAAGCTGAGTGTTTTCGATGTTTCAGGACACACCGTACACTTCTGCAGAGTGGCTGTTGGCAATTTACATCCCGCCCATCAGCGTAGCAAGGCTCCCGTTTCTCCATGGCCTGTCCTGCATTTCTGGTTTTGACACTTTATTCAGCATGGCCCTTTTGACCGATGGGAAGCGAGACTTCTTTGTAGCGCTGATTTGCCTTTCCAGGTTGCTTGGTTGGCCAAAAAGGGCGTATGCGTTTTTTCCTGAATATATTCAGAAAAAAACGCTTACGCCCTTTTTGGCCAAGGGCATCATTGTCGAGGTTTTGCCGCTTTTCCCGTGCTTTAAAGGCGATTCGAATCTTCCTCCTGAAATCTGTTTCCTGCAATTCTGCCTTGCTTTCAAATCCTCTTTGTTGTCTTCCGTCAATATATTTGTGGACGAGAGTTATCATTTATAACTCTGCAGGTTTGTGAATTGCAGTTCCCCTGAGCTCCATTTTTCAACTCGCTTTCTTGGGAGCTGGCCGCAAAAGCGCAGGATTGCTTCAGGCCCTATTCTGGTCCCGGGCGGCAGGCTGAGCCTGTGGTTAATTCTTCTTCCTGATGGGAAAATAGAGTGACCTGTGTCTGTCCCCACACCTAGAGCTAGTGTCTCATTGGTTCCCCCTCTTCCCGTTCATCCTCAGGACAAATTGCAACCTGTACGGAACAGGAGGTTAAAGGTGCTGATTCTCCAAGGAGGGAGATTGCTAGTAAAGCGGCTGGAATGGCGAACCCGAGCACAAGGAGATGAGAAATGAGGTGCGTGTTAGAAACCTTTCCCGATCACACGGTGTACCATCTTCTGGGATTCTCATGCATGTTTTCGATGTAGGAAGATGCCCTTGAACCTGGAGATTTGGGACCCATGGGATGGGTACCACGCAGTATTACTCTAAAGGGTCTGCGTTTGCTCACCCAACCTCACCAAACCTCTCAGCCCCAAGAGTGTCCACCCTTATGCCTCAATCAGCTGTGGGTCTAGATATGGTCAATCCAGGTGGCATCACAGCCCTTGAACGAATTTTGTAAGAATTTCTCTCTCTTTCACTGTCTTTGTTTCACGGGTTTTTAAAAGTAATTGATTTTTATAAAGGGGTTTAGCTGTTTTTTACTGCTGTGTTTATGCCGCTTTACACCCACTTGACTCACATACAGAGAGATATCAATACATAGGTTTTAAGATTCTTACTAGTCAGATATATTCTTGGGCGGTGAATAGGGGGTTTTGAGTCCAGATCACTGAGCAAGGAGTAGGTCTTGTCTATTACATATTGGGTTTATGGAACGGTCTCTGAGCTAATTTGAAACCCTTGTTTTATGCATCACCCCACCTCACCTTTCCCGTTAAGCAGCCATAGTGAGTTTTCTAAACGTGTGACTCTGTTCTGTTTTGTAATTCAGTTCAAGGGTAGCGGTTTTACATTCCCTCTATAAGTGATATCTTATGATAAGTGTCGTTTTCTGTGTGGCTTATTTCACTTAGAATCGTCGTACCTAAATCCACTCATCATGCTGCTACTAGCCTTATGACGTTGATTTCATGGCTGAGTGATATTCCATTGTACAAAAGGACCACAACTTCTTTATCCATTTTTCTCTTTCCTGGGATATTTAAGGTGTAACGAAGTGGAGGTTCTTGTCAACAGAGCAGCCCTAAACTTTGGGGTGCCTGTGCCTTGCTGATTTTTAGTTTTCCCAATTTATACGCCCGTGAGAGGAAGTGCCCTATGCTCTCTAAGCTGAGTGTTTTCGATGTTTCAGGACACACCGTACACTTCTGCAGAGTGGCTGTTGGCAATTTACATCCCGCCCATCAGCGTAGCAAGGCTCCCGTTTCTCCATGGCCCGTCCTGCATTTCTGGTTTTGACACTTTATTCAGCATGGCCCTTTTGACCGATGGGAAGCGAGACTTCTTTGTAGCGCTGATTTGCCTTTCCAGGTTGCTTGGTTGGCCAAAAAGGGCGTATGCGTTTTTTCCTGAATATATTCAGGAAAAAACGCATACGCCCTTTTTGGCCAAGGGCATCATTGTCGAGGTTTTGCCGCTTTTCCCGTGCTTTAAAGGCGATTCGAATCTTCCTCCTGAAATCTGTTTCCTGCAATTCTGCCTTGCTTTCAAATCCTCTTTGTTGTCTTCCGTCAATATATTTGTGGACGAGAGTTATCATTTATAACTCTGCAGGTTTGTGAATTGCAGTGCCCCTGAGCTCCATTTTTCAACTCGCTTTCTTGGGAGCTGGCCGCAAAAGCGCAGGATTGCTTCAGGCCCTATTCTGGTCCCGGGCGGCAGGCTGAGCCTGTGGTTAATTCTTCTTCCTGATGGGAAAATAGAGTGACCTGTGTCTGTCCCCACACCTAGAGCTAGTGTCTCATTGGTTCCCCCTCTTCCCGTTCATCCTCAGGACAAATTGCAACCTGTACGGAACAGGAGGTTAAAGGTGCTGATTCTCCAAGGAGGGAGATTGCTAGTAAAGCGGCTGGAATGGCGAACCCGAGCACAAGGAGATGAGAAATGAGGTGCGTGTTAGAAACCTTTCCCGATCACACGGTGTACCATCTTCTGGGATTCTCATGCATGTTTTCGATGTAGGAAGATGCCCTTGAACCTGGAGATTTGGGACCCATGGGATGGGTACCACGCAGTATTACTCTAAAGGGTCTGCGTTTGCTCACCCAACCTCACCAAACCTCTCAGCCCCAAGAGTGTCCACCCTTATGCCTCAATCAGCTGTGGGTCTAGATATGGTCAATCCAGGTGGCATCACAGCCCTTGAACGAATTTTGTAAGAATTTCTCTCTCTTTCACTGTCTTTGTTTCACGGGTTTTTAAAAGTAATTGATTTTTATAAAGGGGTTTAGCTGTTTTTTACTGCTGTGTTTATGCCGCTTTACACCCACTTGACTCACATACAGAGAGATATCAATACATAGGTTTTAAGATTCTTACTAGTCAGATATATTCTTGGGCGGTGAATAGGGGGTGTTGAGTCCAGATCACTGAGCAAGGAGTAGGTCTTGTCTATTACATATTGGGTTTATGGAACGGTCTCTGAGCTAATTTGAAACCCTTGTTTTATGCATCACCCCACCTCACCTTTCCCGTTAAGCAGCCATAGTGTGTTTTCTAAACGTGTGACTCTGTTCTGTTTTGTAATTCAGTTCAAGGGTAACGATTTTTACATTCCCTCTATAAGTGATATCTTATGATAAGTGTCTTTTTCTGTGTGACTTATTTCACTTAGAATCGTCGTACCTAAATCCACTCATCATGCTGCTACTAGCCTTATGACGTTGATTTCATGGCTGAGTGATATTCCATTGTACAAAAGGACCACAACTTCTTTATCCATTTTTCTCTTTCCTGGGATATTTAAGGTGTAACGAAGTGGAGGTTCTTGTCAACAGAGCAGCCCTAAACTTTGGGGTGCCTGTGCCTTGCTGATTTTTAGTTTTCCCAATTTATACGCCCGTGAGTGGAAGTGCCCTATGCTCTCTAAGCTGAGTGTTTTCGATGTTTCAGGACACACCGTACACTTCTGCAGAGTGGCTGTTGGCAATTTACATCCCGCCCATCAGCGTAGCAAGGCTCCCGTTTCTCCATGGCCTGTCCTGCATTTCTGGTTTTGACACTTTATTCAGCATGGCCCTTTTGACCGATGGGAAGCGAGACTTCTTTGTAGCGCTGATTTGCCTTTCCAGGTTGCTTGGTTGGCCAAAAAGGGCGTATGAGTTTTTTCCTGAATATATTCAGGAAAAAACGCATACGCCCTTTTTGGCCAAGGGCATCATTGTCGAGGTTTTGCCGCTTTTCCCGTGCTTTAAAGGCGATTCGAATCTTCCTCCTGAAATCTGTTTCCTGCAATTCTGCCTTGCTTTCAAATCCTCTTTGTTGTCTTCCGTCAATATATTTGTGGACGAGAGTTATCATTTATAACTCTGCAGGTTTGTGAATTGCAGTTCCCCTGAGCTCCATTTTTCAACTCGCTTTCTTGGGAGCTGGCCGCAAAAGCGCAGGATTGCTTCAGGCCCTATTCTGGTCCCGGGCGGCAGGCTGAGCCTGTGGTTAATTCTTCTTCCTGATGGGAAAATAGAGTGACCTGTGTCTGTCCCCACACCTAGAGCTAGTGTCTCATTGGTTCCCCCTCTTCCCGTTCATCCTCAGGACAAATTGCAACCTGTACGGAACAGGAGGTTAAAGGTGCTGATTCTCCAAGGAGGGAGATTGCTAGTAAAGCGGCTGGAATGGCGAACCCGAGCACAAGGAGATGAGAAATGAGGTGCGTGTTAGAAACCTTTCCCGATCACACGGTGTACCATCTTCTGGGATTCTCATGCATGTTTTCGATGTAGGAAGATGCCCTTGAACCTGGAGATTTGGGACCCATGGGATGGGTACCACGCAGTATTACTCTAAAGGGTCTGCGTTTGCTCACCCAACCTCACCAAACCTCTCAGCCCCAAGAGTGTCCACCCTTATGCCTCAATCAGCTGTGGGTCTAGATATGGTCAATCCAGGTGGCATCACAGCCCTTGAACGAATTTTGTAAGAATTTCTCTCTCTTTCACTGTCTTTGTTTCACGGGTTTTTAAAAGTAATGGATTTTTATAAAGGGGTTTAGCTGTTTTTTACTGCTGTGTTTATGCCGCTTTACACCCACTTGACTCACATACAGAGAGATATCAATACATAGGTTTTAAGATTCTTACTAGTCAGATATATTCTTGGGCGGTGAATAGGGGGTTTTGAGTCCAGATCACTGAGCAAGGAGTAGGTCTTGTCTATTACATATTGGGTTTATGGAACGGTCTCTGAGCTAATTTGAAACCCTTGTTTTATGCATCACCCCACCTCACCTTTCCCGTTAAGCAGCCATAGTGTGTTTTCTAAACGTGTGACTCTGTTCTGTTTTGTAATTCAGTTCAAGGGTAGCGGTTTTACATTCCCTCTATAAGTGATATCTTATGATAAGTGTCGTTTTCTGTGTGGCTTATTTCACTTAGAATCGTCGTACCTAAATCCACTCATCATGCTGCTACTAGCCTTATGACGTTGATTTCATGGCTGAGTGATATTCCATTGTACAAAAGGACCACAACTTCTTTATCCATTTTTCTCTTTCCTGGGATATTTAAGGTGTAACGAAGTGGAGGTTCTTGTCAACAGAGCAGCCCTAAACTTTGGGGTGCCTGTGCCTTGCTGATTTTTAGTTTTCCCAATTTATACGCCCGTGAGAGGAAGTGCCCTATGCTCTCTAAGCTGAGTGTTTTCGATGTTTCAGGACACACCGTACACTTCTGCAGAGTGGCTGTTGGCAATTTACATCCCGCCCATCAGCGTAGCAAGGCTCCCGTTTCTCCATGGCCCGTCCTGCATTTCTGGTTTTGACACTTTATTCAGCATGGCCCTTTTGACCGATGGGAAGCGAGACTTCTTTGTAGCGCTGATTTGCCTTTCCAGGTTGCTTGGTTGGCCAAAAAGGGCGTATGCGTTTTTTCCTGAATATATTCAGGAAAAAACGCATACGCCCTTTTTGGCCAAGGGCATCATTGTCGAGGTTTTGCCGCTTTTCCCGTGCTTTAAAGGCGATTCGAATCTTCCTCCTGAAATCTGTTTCCTGCAATTCTGCCTTGCTTTCAAATCCTCTTTGTTGTCTTCCGTCAATATATTTGTGGACGAGAGTTATCATTTATAACTCTGCAGGTTTGTGAATTGCAGTGCCCCTGAGCTCCATTTTTCAACTCGCTTTCTTGGGAGCTGGCCGCAAAAGCGCAGGATTGCTTCAGGCCCTATTCTGGTCCCGGGCGGCAGGCTGAGCCTGTGGTTAATTCTTCTTCCTGATGGGAAAATAGAGTGACCTGTGCCTGTCCCAACACCTAGAGCTAGTGTCTCATTGGTTCCCCCTCTTCCCGTTCATCCTCAGGACAAATTGCAACCTGTACGGAACAGGAGGTTAAAGGTGCTGATTCTCCAAGGAGGGAGATTGCTAGTAAAGCGGCTGGAATGGCGAACCCGAGCACAAGGAGATGAGAAATGAGGTGCGTGTTAGAAACCTTTCCCGATCACACGGTGTACCATCTTCTGGGATTCTCATGCATGTTTTCGATGTAGGAAGATGCCCTTGAACCTGGAGATTTGGGACCCATGGGATGGGTACCACGCAGTATTACTCTAAAGGGTCTGCGTTTGCTCACCCAACCTCACCAAACCTCTCAGCCCCAAGAGTGTCCACCCTTATGCCTCAATCAGCTGTGGGTCTAGATATGGTCAATCCAGGTGGCATCACAGCCCTTGAACGAATTTTGTTAGAATTTCTCTCTCTTTCACTGTCTTTGTTTCACGGGTTTTTAAAAGTAATTGATTTTTATAAAGGGGTTTAGCTGTTTTTTACTGCTGTGTTTATGCCGCTTTACACCCACTTGACTCACATACAGAGAGATATCAATACATAGGTTTTAAGATTCTTACTAGTCAGATATATTCTTGGGCGGTGAATAGGGGGTGTTGAGTCCAGATCACTGAGCAAGGAGTAGGTCTTGTCTATTACATATTGGGTTTATGGAACGGTCTCTGAGCTAATTTGAAACCCTTGTTTTATGCATCACCCCACCTCACCTTTCCCGTTAAGCAGCCATAGTGTGTTTTCTAAACGTGTGACTCTGTTCTGTTTTGTAATTCAGTTCAAGGGTAGCGATTTTTACATTCCCTCTATAAGTGATATCTTATGATAAGTGTCTTTTTCTGTGTGACTTATTTCACTTAGAATCGTCGTACCTAAATCCACTCATCATGCTGCTACTAGCCTTATGACGTTGATTTCATGGCTGAGTGATATTCCATTGTACAAAAGGACCACAACTTCTTTATCCATTTTTCTCTTTCCTGGGATATTTAAGGTGTAACGAAGTGGAGGTTCTTGTCAACAGAGCAGCCCTAAACTTTGGGGTGCCTGTGCCTTGCTGATTTTTAGTTTTCCCAATTTATACGCCCGTGAGTGGAAGTGCCCTATGCTCTCTAAGCTGAGTGTTTTCGATGTTTCAGGACACACCGTACACTTCTGCAGAGTGGCTGTTGGCAATTTACATCCCGCCCATCAGCGTAGCAAGGCTCCCGTTTCTCCATGGCCTGTCCTGCATTTCTGGTTTTGACACTTTATTCAGCATGGCCCTTTTGACCGATGGGAAGCGAGACTTCTTTGTAGCGCTGATTTGCCTTTCCAGGTTGCTTGGTTGGCCAAAAAGGGCGTATGAGTTTTTTCCTGAATATATTCAGGAAAAAACGCATACGCCCTTTTTGGCCAAGGGCATCATTGTCGAGGTTTTGCCGCTTTTCCCGTGCTTTAAAGGCGATTCGAATCTTCCTCCTGAAATCTGTTTCCTGCAATTCTGCCTTGCTTTCAAATCCTCTTTGTTGTCTTCCGTCAATATATTTGTGGACGAGAGTTATCATTTATAACTCTGCAGGTTTGTGAATTGCAGTTCCCCTGAGCTCCATTTTTCAACTCGCTTTCTTGGGAGCTGGCCGCAAAAGCGCAGGATTGCTTCAGGCCCTATTCTGGTCCCGGGCGGCAGGCTGAGCCTGTGGTTAATTCTTCTTCCTGATGGGAAAATAGAGTGACCTGTGTCTGTCCCCACACCTAGAGCTAGTGTCTCATTGGTTCCCCCTCTTCCCGTTCATCCTCAGGACAAATTGCAACCTGTACGGAACAGGAGGTTAAAGGTGCTGATTCTCCAAGGAGGGAGATTGCTAGTAAAGCGGCTGGAATGGCGAACCCGAGCACAAGGAGATGAGAAATGAGGTGCGTGTTAGAAACCTTTCCCGATCACACGGTGTACCATCTTCTGGGATTCTCATGCATGTTTTCGATGTAGGAAGATGCCCTTGAACCTGGAGATTTGGGACCCATGGGATGGGTACCACGCAGTATTACTCTAAAGGGTCTGCGTTTGCTCACCCAACCTCACCAAACCTCTCAGCCCCAAGAGTGTCCACCCTTATGCCTCAATCAGCTGTGGGTCTAGATATGGTCAATCCAGGTGGCATCACAGCCCTTGAACGAATTTTGTAAGAATTTCTCTCTCTTTCACTGTCTTTGTTTCACGGGTTTTTAAAAGTAATTGATTTTTATAAAGGGGTTTAGCTGTTTTTTACTGCTGTGTTTATGCCGCTTTACACCCACTTGACTCACATACAGAGAGATATCAATACATAGGTTTTAAGATTCTTACTAGTCAGATATATTCTTGGGCGGTGAATAGGGGGTTTTGAGTCCAGATCACTGAGCAAGGAGTAGGTCTTGTCTATTACATATTGGGTTTATGGAACGGTCTCTGAGCTAATTTGAAACCCTTGTTTTATGCATCACCCCACCTCACCTTTCCCGTTAAGCAGCCATAGTGTGTTTTCTAAACGTGTGACTCTGTTCTGTTTTGTAATTCAGTTCAAGGGTAGCGGTTTTACATTCCCTCTATAAGTGATATCTTATGATAAGTGTCGTTTTCTGTGTGACTTATTTCACTTAGAATCGTCGTACCTAAATCCACTCATCATGCTGCTACTAGCCTTATGACGTTGATTTCATGGCTGAGTGATATTCCATTGTACAAAAGGACCACAACTTCTTTATCCATTTTTCTCTTTCCTGGGATATTTAAGGTGTAACGAAGTGGAGGTTCTTGTCAACAGAGCAGCCCTAAACTTTGGGGTGCCTGTGCCTTGCTGATTTTTAGTTTTCCCAATTTATACGCCCGTGAGAGGAAGTGCCCTATGCTCTCTAAGCTGAGTGTTTTCGATGTTTCAGGACACACCGTACACTTCTGCAGAGTGGCTGTTGGCAATTTACATCCCGCCCATCAGCGTAGCAAGGCTCCCGTTTCTCCATGGCCCGTCCTGCATTTCTGGTTTTGACACTTTATTCAGCATGGCCCTTTTGACCGATGGGAAGCGAGACTTCTTTGTAGCGCTGATTTGCCTTTCCAGGTTGCTTGGTTGGCCAAAAAGGGCGTATGCGTTTTTTCCTGAATATATTCAGGAAAAAACGCATACGCCCTTTTTGGCCAAGGGCATCATTGTCGAGGTTTTGCCGCTTTTCCCGTGCTTTAAAGGCGATTCGAATCTTCCTCCTGAAATCTGTTTCCTGCAATTCTGCCTTGCTTTCAAATCCTCTTTGTTGTCTTCCGTCAATATATTTGTGGACGAGAGTTATCATTTATAACTCTGCAGGTTTGTGAATTGCAGTTCCCCTGAGCTCCATTTTTCAACTCGCTTTCTTGGGAGCTGGCCGCAAAAGCGCAGGATTGCTTCAGGCCCTATTCTGGTCCCGGGCGGCAGGCTGAGCCTGTGGTTAATTCTTCTTCCTGATGGGAAAATAGAGTGACCTGTGCCTGTCCCAACACCTAGAGCTAGTGTCTCATTGGTTCCCCCTCTTCCCGTTCATCCTCAGGACAAATTGCAACCTGTACGGAACAGGAGGTTAAAGGTGCTGATTCTCCAAGGAGGGAGATTGCTAGTAAAGCGGCTGGAATGGCGAACCCGAGCACAAGGAGATGAGAAATGAGGTGCGTGTTAGAAACCTTTCCCGATCACACGGTGTACCATCTTCTGGGATTCTCATGCATGTTTTCGATGTAGGAAGATGCCCTTGAACCTGGAGATTTGGGACCCATGGGATGGGTACCACGCAGTATTACTCTAAAGGGTCTGCGTTTGCTCACCCAACCTCACCAAACCTCTCAGCCCCAAGAGTGTCCACCCTTATGCCTCAATCAGCTGTGGGTCTAGATATGGTCAATCCAGGTGGCATCACAGCCCTTGAACGAATTTTGTAAGAATTTCTCTCTCTTTCACTGTCTTTGTTTCACGGGATTTTAAAAGTAATTGATTTTTATAAAGGGGTTTAGCTGTTTTTTACTGCTGTGTTTATGCCGCTTTACACCCACTTGACTCACATACAGAGAGATATCAATACATAGGTTTTAAGATTCTTACTAGTCAGATATATTCTTGGGCGGTGAATAGGGGGTGTTGAGTCCAGATCACTGAGCAAGGAGTAGGTCTTGTCTATTACATATTGGGTTTATGGAACGGTCTCTGAGCTAATTTGAAACCCTTGTTTTATGCATCACCCCACCTCACCTTTCCCGTTAAGCAGCCATAGTGTGTTTTCTAAACGTGTGACTCTGTTCTGTTTTGTAATTCAGTGCAAGGGTAGCGATTTTTACATTCCCTCTATAAGTGATATCTTATGATAAGTGTCTTTTTCTGTGTGACTTATTTCACTTAGAATCGTCGTACCTAAATCCACTCATCATGCTGCTACTAGCCTTATGACGTTGATTTCATGGCTGAGTGATATTCCATTGTACAAAAGGACCACAACTTCTTTATCCATTTTTCTCTTTCCTGGGATATTTAAGGTGTAACGAAGTGGAGGTTCTTGTCAACAGAGCAGCCCTAAACTTTGGGGTGCCTGTGCCTTGCTGATTTTTAGTTTTCCCAATTTATACGCCCGTGAGTGGAAGTGCCCTATGCTCTCTAAGCTGAGTGTTTTCGATGTTTCAGGACACACCGTACACTTCTGCAGAGTGGCTGTTGGCAATTTACATCCCGCCCATCAGCGTAGCAAGGCTCCCGTTTCTCCATGGCCTGTCCTGCATTTCTGGTTTTGACACTTTATTCAGCATGGCCCTTTTGACCGATGGGAAGCGAGACTTCTTTGTAGCGCTGATTTGCCTTTCCAGGTTGCTTGGTTGGCCAAAAAGGGCGTATGAGTTTTTTCCTGAATATATTCAGGAAAAAACGCATACGCCCTTTTTGGCCAAGGGCATCATTGTCGAGGTTTTGCCGCTTTTCCCGTGCTTTAAAGGCGATTCGAATCTTCCTCCTGAAATCTGTTTCCTGCAATTCTGCCTTGCTTTCAAATCCTCTTTGTTGTCTTCCGTCAATATATTTGTGGACGAGAGTTATCATTTATAACTCTGCAGGTTTGTGAATTGCAGTTCCCCTGAGCTCCATTTTTCAACTCGCTTTCTTGGGAGCTGGCCGCAAAAGCGCAGGATTGCTTCAGGCCCTATTCTGGTCCCGGGCGGCAGGCTGAGCCTGTGGTTAATTCTTCTTCCTGATGGGAAAATAGAGTGACCTGTGCCTGTCCCCACACCTAGAGCTAGTGTCTCATTGGTTCCCCCTCTTCCCGTTCATCCTCAGGACAAATTGCAACCTGTACGGAACAGGAGGTTAAAGGTGCTGATTCTCCAAGGAGGGAGATTGCTAGTAAAGCGGCTGGAATGGCGAACCCGAGCACAAGGAGATGAGAAATGAGGTGCGTGTTAGAAACCTTTCCCGATCACACGGTGTACCATCTTCTGGGATTCTCATGCATGTTTTCGATGTAGGAAGATGCCCTTGAACCTGGAGATTTGGGACCCATGGGATGGGTACCACGCAGTATTACTCTAAAGGGTCTGCGTTTGCTCACCCAACCTCACCAAACCTCTCAGCCCCAAGAGTGTCCACCCTTATGCCTCAATCAGCTGTGGGTCTAGATATGGTCAATCCAGGTGGCATCACAGCCCTTGAACGAATTTTGTAAGAATTTCTCTCTCTTTCACTGTCTTTGTTTCACGGGTTTTTAAAAGTAATTGATTTTTATAAAGGGGTTTAGCTGTTTTTTACTGCTGTGTTTATGCCGCTTTACACCCACTTGACTCACATACAGAGAGATATCAATACATAGGTTTTAAGATTCTTACTAGTCAGATATATTCTTGGGCGCTGAATAGGGGGTTTTGAGTCCAGATCACTGAGCAAGGAGTAGGTCTTGTCTATTACATATTGGGTTTATGGAACGGTCTCTGAGCTAATTTGAAACCCTTGTTTTATGCATCACCCCACCTCACCTTTCCCGTTAAGCAGCCATAGTGTGTTTTCTAAACGTGTGACTCTGTTCTGTTTTGTAATTCAGTTCAAGGGTAGCGGTTTTACATTCCCTCTATAAGTGATATCTTATGATAAGTGTCGTTTTCTGTGTGGCTTATTTCACTTAGAATCGTCGTACCTAAATCCACTCATCATGCTGCTACTAGCCTTATGACGTTGATTTCATGGCTGAGTGATATTCCATTGTACAAAAGGACCACAACTTCTTTATCCATTTTTCTCTTTCCTGGGATATTTAAGGTGTAACGAAGTGGAGGTTCTTGTCAACAGAGCAGCCCTAAACTTTGGGGTGCCTGTGCCTTGCTGATTTTTAGTTTTCCCAATTTATACGCCCGTGAGAGGAAGTGCCCTATGCTCTCTAAGCTGAGTGTTTTCGATGTTTCAGGACACACCGTACACTTCTGCAGAGTGGCTGTTGGCAATTTACATCCCGCCCATCAGCGTAGCAAGGCTCCCGTTTCTCCATGGCCTGTCCTGCATTTCTGGGTTTGACACTTTATTCAGCGTGGCCTATTTGACCGATGGGAAGCGAGACTTCTTTGTAGCGCTGATTTGCCTTTCCAGGTTGCTTGGTTGGCCAAAAAGGGCGTATGCGTTTTTTCCTGAATATATTCAGGAAAAAACGCATACGCCCTTTTTGGCCAAGGGCATCATTGTCGAGGTTTTGCCGCTTTTCCCGTGCTTTAAAGGCGATTCGAATCTACCTCCTGAAATTTGTTTCCTGCAATTCTGCCTTGCTTTCAAATCCTCTTCGTTGCCTACCCTCAATATATTTGAGGACGAGAGTTATCATTTATAACTCTGCAGGTCTGTGAATTGCAATGCCCCTGAGCTCCATTTTTCAACTCGCTTTCTTGGGAGCTGGCTGCAAAAGCGCAGGATTGCTTCAGGCCCTATTCTGGTCCCGGGCGGCAGGCTGAGCCTGTGGTTAATTCTTCTTCCTGATGGGAAAATAGAGTGACCTGTGCCTGTCCCCACACCTAGAGCTAGTGTCTCATTGGTTCCCCCTCTTCCCGTTCATCCTCAGGACAAATTGCAACCTGTACGGAACAGGAGGTTAAAGGTGCTGATTCTCCAAGGAGGGAGATTGCTAGTAAAGCGGCTGGAATGGCGAACCCGAGCACAAGGAGATGAGAAATGAGGTGCGTTTTAGAAACCTTTCCCGATCACACGGTGTACCATCTTCTGGGATTCTCATGCATGTTTTCGATGTAGGAAGATGCCCTTGAACCTGGAGATTTGGGACCCATGGGATGGGTACCACGCAGTATTACTCTAAAGGGTCTGCGTTTGCTCACCCAACCTCACCAAACCTCTCAGCCCCAAGAGTGTCCACCCTTATGCCTCAATCAGCTGTGGGTCTAGATATGGTCAATCCAGGTGGCATCACAGCCCTTGAACGAATTTTGTAAGAATTTCTCTCTCTTTCACTGTCTTTGTTTCACGGGTTTTTAAAAGTAATTGATTTTTATAAAGGGGTTTAGCTGTTTTTTACTGCTGTGTTTATGCCGCTTTACACCCACTTGACTCACATACAGAGAGATATCAATACATAGGTTTTAAGATTCTTACTAGTCAGATATATTCTTGGGCGGTGAATAGGGGGTTTTGAGTCCAGATCACTGAGCAAGGAGTAGGTCTTGTCTATTACATATTGGGTTTATGGAACGGTCTCTGAGCTAATTTGAAACCCTTGTTTTATGCATCACCCCACCTCACCTTTCCCGTTAAGCAGCCATAGTGTGTTTTCTAAACGTGTGACTCTGTTCTGTTTTGTAATTCAGTTCAAGGGTAGCGGTTTTACATTCCCTCTATAAGTGATATCTTATGATAAGTGTCGTTTTCTGTGTGGCTTATTTCACTTAGAATCGTCGTACCTAAATCCACTCATCATGCTGCTACTAGCCTTATGACGTTGATTTCATGGCTGAGTGATATTCCATTGTACAAAAGGACCACAACTTCTTTATCCATTTTTCTCTTTCCTGGGATATTTAAGGTGTAACGAAGTGGAGGTTCTTGTCAACAGAGCAGCCCTAAACTTTGGGGTGCCTGTGCCTTGCTGATTTTTAGTTTTCCCAATTTATACGCCCGTGAGAGGAAGTGCCCTATGCTCTCTAAGCTGAGTGTTTTCGATGTTTCAGGACACACCGTACACTTCTGCAGAGTGGCTGTTGGCAATTTACATCCCGCCCATCAGCGTAGCAAGGCTCCCGTTTCTCCATGGCCTGTCCTGCATTTCTGGTTTTGACACTTTATTCAGCATGGCCCTTTTGACCGATGGGAAGCGAGACTTCTTTGTAGCGCTGATTTGCCTTTCCAGGTTGCTTGGTTGGCCAAAAAGGGCGTATGCGTTTTTTCCTGAATATATTCAGGAAAAAACGCATACGCCCTTTTTGGCCAAGGGCATCATTGTCGAGGTTTTGCCGCTTTTCCCGTGCTTTAAAGGCGATTCGAATCTTCCTCCTGAAATCTGTTTCCTGCAATTCTGCCTTGCTTTCAAATCCTCTTTGTTGTCTTCCGTCAATATATTTGTGGACGAGAGTTATCATTTATAACTCTGCAGGTTTGTGAATTGCAGTTCCCCTGAGCTCCATTTTTCAACTCGCTTTCTTGGGAGCTGGCCGCAAAAGCGCAGGATTGCTTCAGGCCCTATTCTGGTCCCGGGCGGCAGGCTGAGCCTGTGGTTAATTCTTCTTCCTGATGGGAAAATAGAGTGACCTGTGCCTGTCCCAACACCTAAAGCTAGTGTCTCATTGGTTCCCCCTCTTCCCGTTCATCCTCAGGACAAATTGCAACCTGTACGGAACAGGAGGTTAAAGGTGCTGATTCTCCAAGGAGGGTGATTGCTAGTAAAGCGGCTGGAATGGCGAACCCGAGCACAAGGAGATGAGAAATGAGGTGCGTTTTAGAAACCTTTCCCGATCACACGGTGTCCCATCTTCTGGGATTCTCATGCATGTTTTCGATGTAGGAAGATGCCCTTGAACCTGGAGATTTGGGACCCATGGGATGGGTACCACGCAGTATTACTCTAAAGGGTCTGCGTTTGCTCACCCAACCTCACCAAACCTCTCAGCCCCAAGAGTGTCCACCCTTATGCCTCAATCAGCTGTGGGTCTAGATATGGTCAATCCAGGTGGCATCACAGCCCTTGAACGAATTTTGTAAGAATTTCTCTCTCTTTCACTGTCTTTGTTTCACGGGTTTTTAAAAGTAATTGATTTTTATAAAGGGGTTTAGCTGTTTTTTACTGCTGTGTTTATGCCACTTTACACCCACTTGACTCACATACAGAGAGATATCAATACATAGGTTTTAAGATTCTTACTAGTCAGATATATTCTTGGGCGGTGAATAGGGGGTTTTGAGTCCAGATCACTGAGCAAGGAGTAGGTCGTGTCTACTACATATTGGGTTTATGGAACGGTCTCTGAGCTAATTTGAAACCCTTGTTTTATGCATCACCCCACCTCACCTTTCCCGTTAAGCAGCCATAGTGTGTTTTCTAAACGTGTGACTCTGTTCTGTTTTGTAATTCAGTTCAAGGGTAGCGATTTTTACATTCCCTCTATAAGTGATATCTTATGATAAGTGTCTTTTTCTGTGTGACTTATTTCACTTAGAATCGTCGTACCTAAATCCACTCATCATGCTGCTACTAGCCTTATGACGTTGATTTCATGGCTGACTGATATTCCATTGTACAAAAGGACCACAACTTCTTTATCCATTTTTCTCTTTCCTGGGATATTTAAGGTGTAACGAAGTAGAGGTTCTTGTCAACAGAGCAGCCCTAAGCTTTGGGGTGCCTGTGCCTTGCTGATTTTTAGTTTTCCCAATTTATACGCCCGTGAGTGGAAGTGCCCTATGCTCTCTAAGCTGAGTGTTTTCGATGTTTCAGGACACACCGTACACTTCTGCAGAGTGGCTGTTGGCAATTTACATCCCGCCCATCAGCGTAGCAAGGCTCCCGTTTCTCCA
This sequence comes from Balaenoptera borealis, assembly GCF_965194805.1. Taxonomy (NCBI): domain Eukaryota; kingdom Metazoa; phylum Chordata; class Mammalia; order Artiodactyla; family Balaenopteridae; genus Balaenoptera; species Balaenoptera borealis. The sequence continues at coordinate 29,656 of NW_028123133.1, read as the reverse complement.
TGGCCTGTCCTGCATTTCTGGGTTTGACACTTTATTCAGCGTGGCCTATTTGACCGATGGGAAGCGAGACTTCTTTGTAGCGCTGATTTGCCTTTCCAGGTTGCTCGGTTGGCCAAAAAGGGCGTATGCGTTTTTTCCTGAATATATTCAGGAAAAAACGCATACGCCCTTTTTGGCCAAGGGCATCATTGTCGAGGTTTTGCCGCTTTTCCCGTGCTTTAAAGGCGATTCGAATCTACCTCCTGAAATCTGTTTCCTGCAATTCTGCCTTGCTTTCAAATCCTCTTCGTTGTCTTCTGTCAATATATTTGTGGACGAGAGTTATCATTTATAACTCTGCAGGTTTGTGAATTGCAGTGCCCCTGAGCTCCATTTTTCAACTCGCTTTCTTGGGAGCTGGCCGCAAAAGCGCAGGATTGCTTCAGGCCCTATTCTGGTCCCGGGCGGCAGGCTGAGCCTGTGGTTAATTCTTCTTCCTGATGGGAAAATAGAGTGACCTGTGCCTGTCCCCACACCTAGAGCTAGTGTCTCATTGGTTCCCCCTCTTCCCGTTCATCCTCAGGACAAATTGCAACCTGTACGGAACAGGAGGTTAAAGGTGCTGATTCTCCAAGGAGGGAGATTGCTAGTAAAGCGGCTGGAATGGCGAACCCGAGCACAAGGAGATGAGAAATGAGGTGCGTTTTAGAAACCTTTCCCGATCACACGGTGTACCATCTTCTGGGTTTCTCATGCACGTTTTCGAAGTAGGAAGATGCCCTTGAACCTGGAGATTTGGGACCCATGGGATGGGTACCACGCAGTATTACTCTAAAGGGTCTGCGTTTGCTCACCCAACCTCACCAAACCTCTCAGCCCCAAGAGTGTCCACCCTTATGTCTCAATCAGCTGTGGGTCTAGATATGGTCAATCCAGGTGGCATCACAGCCCCTGAACGAATTTAGTAAGAATTTCTCTATCTTTCACTGTCTTTGTTTCACGGGTTTTTAAAAGTGATTGATTTTTATAAAGGGGTTTAGCTGCTTTTCACTGCTGTGTTTATGCCGCTTTACACCCACTTGACTCACTTACAGAGAGATATCAATACATAGGTTTTAAGATTCTTACTAGTCAGATATATTCTTGGGCGGTGAATAGGGGGTGTTGAGTCCAGTTCAGTGAGCAAGGAGTAGGTCGTGTCTACTACATATTGGGTTTATGGAACGGTATCTGAGCTAATTTGAAACCCTTGTTTTATGCATCACCCCACCTCACCTTTCCCGTTAAGCAGCCATAGTGTGTTTTCTAAACGTGCGACTCTGTTCTGTTTTGTAATTCAGTTCAAGGGTAGCGGTTTTTACATTCCCTCTATAAGTGATATCTTATGATAAGTGTCTTTTTCTGTGTGACTTATTTCACTTAGAATCGTCGTACCTAAATCCACTCATCATGTTGCTACTAGCCTTATGACGTTGATTTCATGGCTGAGTGATATTCCATTGTACATAAGGACCACAACTTCTTTATCCATTTTTCTCTTTCCTGGGATATTTAAGGTGTAACGAAGTGGAGGTTCTTGTCAACAGAGCAGCCCTAAACTTTGGGGTGCCTGTGTCTTGCTGATTTTTAGTTTTCCCAATTTATACGCCCATGAGTGGAAGTGCCCTATGCTCTCTAAGCTGAGTTTTTTTGATGTTTCAGGACACACCGGACACTTCTCCAGAGTGGCTGTTGGCAATTTACATCCCGCCCATCAGCGTAGCAAGGCTCCCGTTTCTCCATGGCCTGTCCTGCATTTCTGGGTTTGACACTTTATTCAGCGTGGCCTATTTGACCGATGGGAAGCGAGACCTCTTTGTAGCGCTGATTTGCCTTTCCAGGTTGCTTGGTTGGCCAAAAAGGGCGTATGCGTTTTTCCCTGAATATATTCAGGAAAAAACGCATACGCCCTTTTTGGCCAAGGGCATCATTGTCGAGGTTTTGCCGCTTTTCCCGTGCTTTAAGGGCGATTCGAATCTACCTCCTGAAATCTGATTCCTGCAATTCTGCCTTGCTTTCAAATCCTCTTCGTTGTCTTCAGTCAATATATTTGTGGACGAGAGTTATCATTTATAACTCTGCAGGTTTGTGAATTGCAGTGCCCCTGAGCTCCATTTTTCAACTCGCTTTCTTGGGAGCTGGCCGCAAAAGCGCAGGATTACTTCAGGCCCTATTCTGGTCCCGGGCGGCAGGCTGAGCCTGTGGTTAATTCTTCTTCCTGATGGGAAAATAGAGTGACCTGTGCCTGTCCCAACACCTAGAGCTAGTGTCTCATTGGTTCCCCCTCTTCCCGTTCATCCTCAGGACAAATTGCAACCTGTACGGAACAGGAGGTTAAAGGTGCTGATTCTCCAAGGAGGGAGATTGCTAGTAAAGCGGCTGGAATGGCGAACCCGAGCACAAGGAGATGAGAAATGAGGTGCGTTTTAGAAACCTTTCCCGATCACACGGTGTACCATCTTCTGGGTTTCTCATGCACGTTTTCGATGTAGGAAGATGCCCTTGAACCTGGAGATTTGGGACCCATGGGATGGGTACCACGCAGTATTACTCTAAAGGGTCTGCGTTTGCTCACCCAACCTCACCAAACCTCTCAGCCCCAAGAGTGTCCACCCTTATGTCTCAATCAGCTGTGGGTCTAGATATGGTCAATCCAGGTGGCATCACAGCCCCTGAACGTATTTAGTAAGAATTTCTCTATCTTTCACTGTCTTTGTTTCACGGGTTTTTAAAAGTGATTGATTTTTATAAAGGGGTTTAGCTGCTTTTCACTGCTGTGTTTATGCCGCTTTACACCCACTTGACTCACTTACAGAGAGGTATCAATACATAGGTTTTAAGATTCTTACTAGTCAGATATATTCTTGGGCGGTGAATAGGGGGTGTTGAGTCCAGTTCACTGAGCAAGGAGTAGGTCGTGTCTACTACATATTGGGTTTATGGAACGGTATCTGAGCTAATTTGAAACCCTTGTTTTATGCATCACCCCACCTCACCTTTCTCGTTAAGCAGCCATAGTGTGTTTTCTAAACGTGCGACTCTGTTCTGTTTTGTAATTCAGTTCAAGGGTAGCGGTTTTTACATTCCCTCTATAAGTGATATCTTATGATAAGTGTCTTTTTCTGTGTGACTTATTTCACTTAGAATCGTCGTACCTAAATCCACTCATCATGTTGCTACTAGCCTTATGACGTTGATTTCATGGCTGAGTGATATTCCATTGTACATAAGGACCACAACTTCTTTATCCATTTTTCTCTTTCCTGGGATATTTAAGGTGTAACGAAGTGGAGGTTCTTGTCAACAGAGCAGCCCTAAACTTTGGGGTGCCTGTGTCTTGCTGATTTTTAGTTTTCCCAATTTATACGCCCATGACTGGAAGTGCCCTATGCTCTCTAATCTGAGTTTTTTCGATGTTTCAGGACACACCGGACACCTCTCCAGAGTGGCTGTTGGCAATTTACATCCCGCCCATCAGCGTAGCAAGGCTCCCGTTTCTCCATGGCCTGTCCTGCATTTCTGGGTTTGACACTTTATTCAGCGTGGCCTATTTGACCGATGGGAAGCGAGACTTCTTTGTAGCGCTGATTTGCCTTTCCAGGTTGCTCGGTTGGCCAAAAAGGGCGTATGCGTTTTTTCCTGAATATATTCAGGAAAAAACGCATACGCCCTTTTTGGCCAAGGGCATCATTGTCGAGGTTTTGCCGCTTTTCCCGTGCTTTAAAGGCGATTCGAATCTACCTCCTGAAATCTGTTTCCTGCAATTCTGCCTTGCTTTCAAATCCTCTTCGTTGTCTTCCGTCAATATATTTGTGGACGAGAGTTATCATTTATAACTCTGCAGGTTTGTGAATTGCAGTGCCCCTGAGCTCCATTTTTCAACTCGCTTTCTTGGGAGCTGGCCGCAAAAGCGCAGGATTGCTTCAGGCCCTATTCTGGTCCCGGGCGGCAGGCTGAGCCTGTGGTTAATTCTTCTTCCTGATGGGAAAATAGAGTGACCTGTGCCTGTCCCCACACCTAGAGCTAGTGTCTCATTGGTTCCCCCTCTTCCCGTTCATCCTCAGGACAAATTGCAACCTGTACGGAACAGGAGGTTAAAGGTGCTGATTCTCCAAGGAGGGAGATTGCTAGTAAAGCGGCTGGAATGGCGAACCCGAGCACAAGGAGATGAGAAATGAGGTGCGTTTTAGAAACCTTTCCCGATCACACGGTGTACCATCTTCTGGGTTTCTCATGCACGTTTTCGAAGTAGGAAGATGCCCTTGAACCTGGAGATTTGGGACCCATGGGATGGGTACCACGCAGTATTACTCTAAAGGGTCTGCGTTTGCTCACCCAACCTCACCAAACCTCTCAGCCCCAAGAGTGTCCACCCTTATGTCTCAATCAGCTGTGGGTCTAGATATGGTCAATCCAGGTGGAATCACAGCCCCTGAACGAATTTAGTAAGAATTTCTCTATCTTTCACTGTCTTTGTTTCACGGGTTTTTAAAAGTGATTGATTTTTATAAAGGGGTTTAGCTGCTTTTCACTGCTGTGTTTATGCCGCTTTACACCCACTTGACTCACTTACAGAGAGATATCAATACATAGGTTTTAAGATTCTTACTAGTCAGATATATTCTTGGGCGGTGAATAGGGGGTGTTGAGTCCAGTTCACTGAGCAAGGAGTAGGTCGTGTCTACTACATATTGGGTTTATGGAACGGTATCTGAGCTAATTTGAAACCCTTGTTTTATGCATCACCCCACCTCACCTTTCCCGTTAAGCAGCCATAGTGTGTTTTCTAAACGTGCGACTCTGTTCTGTTTTGTAATTCAGTTCAAGGGTAGCGGTTTTTACATTCCCTCTATAAGTGATATCTTATGATAAGTGTCTTTTTCTGTGTGACTTATTTCACTTAGAATCGTCGTACCTAAATCCACTCATCATGTTGCTACTAGCCTTATGACGTTGATTTCATGGCTGAGTGATATTCCATTGTACATAAGGACCACAACTTCTTTATCCATTTTTCTCTTTCCTGGGATATTTAAGGTGTAACGAAGTGGAGGTTCTTGTCAACAGAGCAGCCCTAAACTTTGGGGTGCCTGTGTCTTGCTGATTTTTAGTTTTCCCAATTTATACGCCCATGACTGGAAGTGCCCTATGCTCTCTAAGCTGAGTTTTTTCGATGTTTCAGGACACACCGGACACTTCTCCAGAGTGGCTGTTGGCAATTTACATCCCGCCCATCAGCGTAGCAAGGCTCCCGTTTCTCCATGGCCTGTCCTGCATTTCTGGGTTTGACACTTTATTCAGCGTGGCCTATTTGACCGATGGGAAGCGAGACCTCTTTGTAGCGCTGATTTGCCTTTCCAGGTTGCTTGGTTGGCCAAAAAGGGCGTATGCGTTTTTCCCTGAATATATTCAGGAAAAAACGCATACGCCCTTTTTGGCCAAGGGCATCATTGTCGAGGTTTTGCCGCTTTTCCCGTGCTTTAAGGGCGATTCGAATCTACCTCCTGAAATCTGTTTCCTGCAATTCTGCCTTGCTTTCAAATCCTCTTCGTTGTCTTCAGTCAATATATTTGTGGACGAGAGTTATCATTTATAACTCTGCAGGTTTGTGAATTGCAGTGCCCCTGAGCTCCATTTTTCAACTCGCTTTCTTGGGAGCTGGCCGCAAAAGCGCAGGATTACTTCAGGCCCTATTCTGGTCCCGGGCGGCAGGCTGAGCCTGTGGTTAATTCTTCTTCCTGATGGGAAAATAGAGTGACCTGTGCCTGTCCCCACACCTAGAGCTAGTGTCCAATTGGTTCCCCCTCTTCCCGTTCATCCTCAGGACAAATTGCAACCTGTACGGAACAGGAGGTTAAAGGTGCTGATTCTCCAAGGAGGGAGATTGCTAGTAAAGCGGCTGGAATGGCGAACCCGAGCACAAAGAGATGAGAAATGAGGTGCGTTTTAGAAACCTTTCCCGATCACACGGTGTACCATCTTCTGGGTTTCTCATGCACGTTTTCGAAGTAGGAAGATGCCCTTGAACCTGGAGATTTGGGACCCATGGGATGGGTACCACGCAGTATTACTCTAAAGGGTCTGCGTTTGCTCACCCAACCTCACCAAACCTCTCAGCCCCAAGAGTGTCCACCCTTATGTCTCAATCAGCTGTGGGTCTAGATATGGTCAATCCAGGTGGCATCACAGCCCCTGAACGAATTTAGTAAGAATTTCTCTATCTTTCACTGTCTTTGTTTCACGGGTTTTTAAAAGTGATTGATTTTTATAAAGGGGTTTAGCTGCTTTTCACTGCTGTGTTTATGCCGCTTTACACCCACTTGACTCACTTACAGAGAGCTATCAATACATAGGTTTTAAGATTCTTACTAGTCAGATATATTCTTGGGCGGTGAATAGGGGGTGTTGAGTCCAGTTCACTGAGCAAGGAGTAGGTCGTGTCTACTACATATTGGGTTTATGGAACGGTCTCTGAGCTAATTTGAAACCCTTGTTTTATGCATCACCCCACCTCACCTTTCCCGTTAAGCAGCCATAGTGTGTTTTCTAAACGTGCGACTCTGTTCTGTTTTGTAATTCAGTTCAAGGGTAGCGGTTTTTACATTCCCTCTATAAGTGATATCTTATGATAAGTGTCTTTTTCTGTGTGACTTATTTCACTTAGAATCGTCGTACCTAAATCCACTCATCATGTTGCTACTAGCCTTATGACGTTGATTTCATGGCTGAGTGATATTCCATTGTACATAAGGACCACAACTTCTTTATCCATTTTTCTCTTTCCTGGGATATTTAAGGTGTAACGAAGTGGAGGTTCTTGTCAACAGAGCAGCCCTAAACTTTGGGGTGCCTGTGTCTTGCTGATTTTTAGTTTTCCCAATTTATACGCCCGTGAGAGGAAGTGCCCTATGCTCTCTAAGCTGAGTGTTTTCGATGTTTCAGGACACACCGTACACTTCTGCAGAGTGGCTGTTGGCAATTTACATCCCGCCCATCAGCGTAGCAAGGCTCCCGTTTCTCCATGGCCCGTCCTGCATTTCTGGTTTTGACACTTTATTCAGCATGGCCCTTTTGACCGATGGGAAGCGAGACTTCTTTGTAGCGCTGATTTGCCTTTCCAGGTTGCTTGGTTGGCCAAAAAGGGCGTATGCGTTTTTTCCTGAATATATTCAGGAAAAAACGCATACGCCCTTTTTGGCCAAGGGCATCATTGTCGAGGTTTTGCCGCTTTTCCCGTGCTTTAAAGGCGATTCGAATCTTCCTCCTGAAATCTGTTTCCTGCAATTCTGCCTTGCTTTCAAATCCTCTTTGTTGTCTTCCGTCAATATATTTGTGGACGAGAGTTATCATTTATAACTCTGCAGGTTTGTGAATTGCAGTGCCCCTGAGCTCCATTTTTCAACTCGCTTTCTTGGGAGCTGGCCGCAAAAGCGCAGGATTGCTTCAGGCCCTATTCTGGTCCCGGGCGGCAGGCTGAGCCTGTGGTTAATTCTTCTTCCTGATGGGAAAATAGAGTGACCTGTGCCTGTCCCAACACCTAGAGCTAGTGTCTCATTGGTTCCCCCTCTTCCCGTTCATCCTCAGGACAAATTGCAACCTGTACGGAACAGGAGGTTAAAGGTGCTGATTCTCCAAGGAGGGAGATTGCTAGTAAAGCGGCTGGAATGGCGAACCCGAGCACAAGGAGATGAGAAATGAGGTGCGTGTTAGAAACCTTTCCCGATCACACGGTGTACCATCTTCTGGGATTCTCATGCATGTTTTCGATGTAGGAAGATGCCCTTGAACCTGGAGATTTGGGACCCATGGGATGGGTACCACGCAGTATTACTCTAAAGGGTCTGCGTTTGCTCACCCAACCTCACCAAACCTCTCAGCCCCAAGAGTGTCCACCCTTATGCCTCAATCAGCTGTGGGTCTAGATATGGTCAATCCAGGTGGCATCACAGCCCTTGAACGAATTTTGTAAGAATTTCTCTCTCTTTCACTGTCTTTGTTTCACGGGTTTTTAAAAGTAATGGATTTTTATAAAGGGGTTTAGCTGTTTTTTACTGCTGTGTTTATGCCGCTTTACACCCACTTGACTCACATACAGAGAGATATCAATACATAGGTTTTAAGATTCTTACTAGTCAGATATATTCTTGGGCGGTGAATAGGGGGTGTTGAGTCCAGATCACTGAGCAAGGAGTAGGTCTTGTCTATTACATATTGGGTTTATGGAACGGTCTCTGAGCTAATTTGAAACCCTTGTTTTATGCATCACCCACCTCACCTTTCCCGTTAAGCAGCCATAGTGTGTTTTCTAAACGTGTGACTCTGTTCTGTTTTGTAATTCAGTTCAAGGGTAGCGATTTTTACATTCCCTCTATAAGTGATATCTTATGATAAGTGTCTTTTTCTGTGTGACTTATTTCACTTAGAATCGTCGTACCTAAATCCACTCATCATGCTGCTACTAGCCTTATGACGTTGATTTCATGGCTGAGTGATATTCCATTGTACAAAAGGACCACAACTTCTTTATCCATTTTTCTCTTTCCTGGGATATTTAAGGTGTAACGAAGTGGAGGTTCTTGTCAACAGAGCAGCCCTAAACTTTGGGGTGCCTGTGCCTTGCTGATTTTTAGTTTTCCCAATTTATACGCCCGTGAGTGGAAGTGCCCTATGCTCTCTAAGCTGAGTGTTTTCGATGTTTCAGGACACACCGTACACTTCTGCAGAGTGGCTGTTGGCAATTTACATCCCGCCCATCAGCGTAGCAAGGCTCCCGTTTCTCCATGGCCTGTCCTGCATTTCTGGTTTTGACACTTTATTCAGCATGGCCCTTTTGACCGATGGGAAGCGAGACTTCTTTGTAGCGCTGATTTGCCTTTCCAGGTTGCTTGGTTGGCCAAAAAGGGCGTATGCGTTTTTTCCTGAATATATTCAGGAAAAAACGCATACGCCCTTTTTGGCCAAGGGCATCATTGTCGAGGTTTTGCCGCTTTTCCCGTGCTTTAAAGGCGATTCGAATCTTCCTCCTGAAATCTGTTTCCTGCAATTCTGCCTTGCTTTCAAATCCTCTTTGTTGTCTTCCATCAATATATTTGTGGACGAGAGTTATCATTTATAACTCTGCAGGTTTGTGAATTGCAGTTCCCCTGAGCTCCATTTTTCAACTCGCTTTCTTGGGAGCTGGCCGCAAAAGCGCAGGATTGCTTCAGGCCCTATTCTGGTCCCGGGCGGCAGGCTGAGCCTGTGGTTAATTCTTCTTCCTGATGGGAAAATAGAGTGACCTGTGCCTGTCCCCACACCTAGAGCTAGTGTCTCATTGGTTCCCCCTCTTCCCGTTCATCCTCAGGACAAATTGCAACCTGTACGGAACAGGAGGTTAAAGGTGCTGATTCTCCAAGGAGGGAGATTGCTAGTAAAGCGGCTGGAATGGCGAACCCGAGCACAAGGAGATGAGAAATGAGGTGCGTGTTAGAAACCTTTCCCGATCACACGGTGTACCATCTTCTGGGATTCTCATGCATGTTTTCGATGTAGGAAGATGCCCTTGAACCTGGAGATTTGGGACCCATGGGATGGGTACCACGCAGTATTACTCTAAAGGGTCTGCGTTTGCTCACCCAACCTCACCAAACCTCTCAGCCCCAAGAGTGTCCACCCTTATGCCTCAATCAGCTGTGGGTCTAGATATGGTCAATCCAGGTGGCATCACAGCCCTTGAACGAATTTTGTAAGAATTTCTCTCTCTTTCACTGTCTTTGTTTCACGGGTTTTTAAAAGTAATTGATTTTTATAAAGGGGTTTAGCTGTTTTTTACTGCTGTGTTTATGCCGCTTTACACCCACTTGACTCACATACAGAGAGATATCAATACATAGGTTTTAAGATTCTTACTAGTCAGATATATTCTTGGGCGGTGAATAGGGGGTTTTGAGTCCAGATCACTGAGCAAGGAGTAGGTCTTGTCTATTACATATTGGGTTTATGGAACGGTCTCTGAGCTAATTTGAAACCCTTGTTTTATGCATCACCCCACCTCACCTTTCCCGTTAAGCAGCCATAGTGAGTTTTCTAAACGTGTGACTCTGTTCTGTTTTGTAATTCAGTTCAAGGGTAGCGGTTTTACATTCCCTCTATAAGTGATATCTTATGATAAGTGTCGTTTTCTGTGTGGCTTATTTCACTTAGAATCGTCGTACCTAAATCCACTCATCATGCTGCTACTAGCCTTATGACGTTGATTTCATGGCTGAGTGATATTCCATTGTACAAAAGGACCACAACTTCTTTATCCATTTTTCTCTTTCCTGGGATATTTAAGGTGTAACGAAGTGGAGGTTCTTGTCAACAGAGCAGCCCTAAACTTTGGGGTGCCTGTGCCTTGCTGATTTTTAGTTTTCCCAATTTATACGCCCGTGAGAGGAAGTGCCCTATGCTCTCTAAGCTGAGTGTTTTCGATGTTTCAGGACACACCGTACACTTCTGCAGAGTGGCTGTTGGCAATTTACATCCCGCCCATCAGCGTAGCAAGGCTCCCGTTTCTCCATGGCCCGTCCTGCATTTCTGGTTTTGACACTTTATTCAGCATGGCCCTTTTGACCGATGGGAAGCGAGACTTCTTTGTAGCGCTGATTTGCCTTTCCAGGTTGCTTGGTTGGCCAAAAAGGGCGTATGCGTTTTTTCCTGAATATATTCAGGAAAAAACGCATACGCCCTTTTTGGCCAAGGGCATCATTGTCGAGGTTTTGCCGCTTTTCCCGTGCTTTAAAGGCGATTCGAATCTTCCTCCTGAAATCTGTTTCCTGCAATTCTGCCTTGCTTTCAAATCCTCTTTGTTGTCTTCCGTCAATATATTTGTGGACGAGAGTTATCATTTATAACTCTGCAGGTTTGTGAATTGCAGTGCCCCTGAGCTCCATTTTTCAACTCGCTTTCTTGGGAGCTGGCCGCAAAAGCGCAGGATTGCTTCAGGCCCTATTCTGGTCCCGGGCGGCAGGCTGAGCCTGTGGTTAATTCTTCTTCCTGATGGGAAAATAGAGTGACCTGTGCCTGTCCCAACACCTAGAGCTAGTGTCTCATTGGTTCCCCCTCTTCCCGTTCATCCTCAGGACAAATTGCAACCTGTACGGAACAGGAGGTTAAAGGTGCTGATTCTCCAAGGAGGGAGATTGCTAGTAAAGCGGCTGGAATGGCGAACCCGAGCACAAGGAGATGAGAAATGAGGTGCGTGTTAGAAACCTTTCCCGATCACACGGTGTACCATCTTCTGGGATTCTCATGCATGTTTTCGATGTAGGAAGATGCCCTTGAACCTGGAGATTTGGGACCCATGGGATGGGTACCACGCAGTATTACTCTAAAGGGTCTGCGTTTGCTCACCCAACCTCACCAAACCTCTCAGCCCCAAGAGTGTCCACCCTTATGCCTCAATCAGCTGTGGGTCTAGATATGGTCAATCCAGGTGGCATCACAGCCCTTGAACGAATTTTGTAAGAATTTCTCTCTCTTTCACTGTCTTTGTTTCACGGGTTTTTAAAAGTAATTGATTTTTATAAAGGGGTTTAGCTGTTTTTTACTGCTGTGTTTATGCCGCTTTACACCCACTTGACTCACATACAGAGAGATATCAATACATAGGTTTTAAGATTCTTACTAGTCAGATATATTCTTGGGCGGTGAATAGGGGGTGTTGAGTCCAGATCACTGAGCAAGGAGTAGGTCTTGTCTATTACATATTGGGTTTATGGAACGGTCTCTGAGCTAATTTGAAACCCTTGTTTTATGCATCACCCCACCTCACCTTTCCCGTTAAGCAGCCATAGTGTGTTTTCTAAACGTGTGACTCTGTTCTGTTTTGTAATTCAGTTCAAGGGTAGCGATTTTTACATTCCCTCTATAAGTGATATCTTATGATAAGTGTCTTTTTCTGTGTGACTTATTTCACTTAGAATCGTCGTACCTAAATCCACTCATCATGCTGCTACTAGCCTTATGACGTTGATTTCATGGCTGAGTGATATTCCATTGTACAAAAGGACCACAACTTCTTTATCCATTTTTCTCTTTCCTGGGATATTTAAGGTGTAACGAAGTGGAGGTTCTTGTCAACAGAGCAGCCCTAAACTTTGGGGTGCCTGTGCCTTGCTGATTTTTAGTTTTCCCAATTTATACGCCCGTGAGTGGAAGTGCCCTATGCTCTCTAAGCTGAGTGTTTTCGATGTTTCAGGACACACCGTACACTTCTGCAGAGTGGCTGTTGGCAATTTACATCCCGCCCATCAGCGTAGCAAGGCTCCCGTTTCTCCATGGCCTGTCCTGCATTTCTGGTTTTGACACTTTATTCAGCATGGCCCTTTTGACCGATGGGAAGCGAGACTTCTTTGTAGCGCTGATTTGCCTTTCCAGGTTGCTTGGTTGGCCAAAAAGGGCGTATGCGTTTTTTCCTGAATATATTCAGGAAAAAACGCATACGCCCTTTTTGGCCAAGGGCATCATTGTCGAGGTTTTGCCGCTTTTCCCGTGCTTTAAAGGCGATTCGAATCTTCCTCCTGAAATCTGTTTCCTGCAATTCTGCCTTGCTTTCAAATCCTCTTTGTTGTCTTCCGTCAATATATTTGTGGACGAGAGTTATCATTTATAACTCTGCAGGTTTGTGAATTGCAGTTCCCCTGAGCTCCATTTTTCAACTCGCTTTCTTGGGAGCTGGCCGCAAAAGCGCAGGATTGCTTCAGGCCCTATTCTGGTCCCGGGCGGCAGGCTGAGCCTGTGGTTAATTCTTCTTCCTGATGGGAAAATAGAGTGACCTGTGTCTGTCCCAACACCTAGAGCTAGTGTCTCATTGGTTCCCCCTCTTCCCGTTCATCCTCAGGACAAATTGCAACCTGTACGGAACAGGAGGTTAAAGGTGCTGATTCTCCAAGGAGGGAGATTGCTAGTAAAGCGGCTGGAATGGCGAACCCGAGCACAAGGAGATGAGAAATGAGGTGCGTGTTAGAAACCTTTCCCGATCACACGGTATACCATCTTCTGGGATTCTCATGCATGTTTTCGATGTAGGAAGATGCCCTTGAACCTGGAGATTTGGGACCCATGGGATGGGTACCACGCAGTATTACTCTAAAGGGTCTGCGTTTGCTCACCCAACCTCACCAAACCTCTCAGCCCCAAGAGTGTCCACCCTTATGCCTCAATCAGCTGTGGGTCTAGATATGGTCAATCCAGGTGGCATCACAGCCCTTGAACGAATTTTGTAAGAATTTCTCTCTCTTTCACTGTCTTTGTTTCACGGGTTTTTAAAAGTAATGGATTTTTATAAAGGGGTTTAGCTGTTTTTTACTGCTGTGTTTATGCCGCTTTACACCCACTTGACTCACATACAGAGAGATATCAATACATAGGTTTTAAGATTCTTACTAGTCAGATATATTCTTGGGCGGTGAATAGGGGGTGTTGAGTCCAGATCACTGAGCAAAGAGTAGGTCTTGTCTATTACATATTGGGTTTATGGAACGGTCTCTGAGCTAATTTGAAACCCTTGTTTTATGCATCACCCCACCTCACCTTTCCCGTTAAGCAGCCATAGTGTGTTTTCTAAACGTGTGACTCTGTTCTGTTTTGTAATTCAGTTCAAGGGTAGCGATTTTTACATTCCCTCTATAAGTGATATCTTATGATAAGTGTCTTTTTCTGTGTGACTTATTTCACTTAGAATCGTCGTACCTAAATCCACTCATCATGCTGCTACTAGCCTTATGACGTTGATTTCATGGCTGAGTGATATTCCATTGTACAAAAGGACCACAACTTCTTTATCCATTTTTCTCTTTCCTGGGATATTTAAGGTGTAACGAAGTGGAGGTTCTTGTCAACAGAGCAGCCCTAAACTTTGGGGTGCCTGTGCCTTGCTGATTTTTAGTTTTCCCAATTTATACGCCCGTGAGAGGAAGTGCCCTATGCTCTCTAAGCTGAGTGTTTTCGATGTTTCAGGACACACCGTACACTTCTGCAGAGTGGCTGTTGGCAATTTACATCCCGCCCATCAGCGTAGCAAGGCTCCCGTTTCTCCATGGCCTGTCCTGCATTTCTGGTTTTGACACTTTATTCAGCATGGCCCTTTTGACCGATGGGAAGCGAGACTTCTTTGTAGCGCTGATTTGCCTTTCCAGGTTGCTTGGTTGGCCAAAAAGGGCGTATGCGTTTTTTCCTGAATATATTCAGAAAAAAACGCTTACGCCCTTTTTGGCCAAGGGCATCATTGTCGAGGTTTTGCCGCTTTTCCCGTGCTTTAAAGGCGATTCGAATCTTCCTCCTGAAATCTGTTTCCTGCAATTCTGCCTTGCTTTCAAATCCTCTTTGTTGTCTTCCGTCAATATATTTGTGGACGAGAGTTATCATTTATAACTCTGCAGGTTTGTGAATTGCAGTTCCCCTGAGCTCCATTTTTCAACTCGCTTTCTTGGGAGCTGGCCGCAAAAGCGCAGGATTGCTTCAGGCCCTATTCTGGTCCCGGGCGGCAGGCTGAGCCTGTGGTTAATTCTTCTTCCTGATGGGAAAATAGAGTGACCTGTGTCTGTCCCCACACCTAGAGCTAGTGTCTCATTGGTTCCCCCTCTTCCCGTTCATCCTCAGGACAAATTGCAACCTGTACGGAACAGGAGGTTAAAGGTGCTGATTCTCCAAGGAGGGAGATTGCTAGTAAAGCGGCTGGAATGGCGAACCCGAGCACAAGGAGATGAGAAATGAGGTGCGTGTTAGAAACCTTTCCCGATCACACGGTGTACCATCTTCTGGGATTCTCATGCATGTTTTCGATGTAGGAAGATGCCCTTGAACCTGGAGATTTGGGACCCATGGGATGGGTACCACGCAGTATTACTCTAAAGGGTCTGCGTTTGCTCACCCAACCTCACCAAACCTCTCAGCCCCAAGAGTGTCCACCCTTATGCCTCAATCAGCTGTGGGTCTAGATATGGTCAATCCAGGTGGCATCACAGCCCTTGAACGAATTTTGTAAGAATTTCTCTCTCTTTCACTGTCTTTGTTTCACGGGTTTTTAAAAGTAATTGATTTTTATAAAGGGGTTTAGCTGTTTTTTACTGCTGTGTTTATGCCGCTTTACACCCACTTGACTCACATACAGAGAGATATCAATACATAGGTTTTAAGATTCTTACTAGTCAGATATATTCTTGGGCGGTGAATAGGGGGTTTTGAGTCCAGATCACTGAGCAAGGAGTAGGTCTTGTCTATTACATATTGGGTTTATGGAACGGTCTCTGAGCTAATTTGAAACCCTTGTTTTATGCATCACCCCACCTCACCTTTCCCGTTAAGCAGCCATAGTGAGTTTTCTAAACGTGTGACTCTGTTCTGTTTTGTAATTCAGTTCAAGGGTAGCGGTTTTACATTCCCTCTATAAGTGATATCTTATGATAAGTGTCGTTTTCTGTGTGGCTTATTTCACTTAGAATCGTCGTACCTAAATCCACTCATCATGCTGCTACTAGCCTTATGACGTTGATTTCATGGCTGAGTGATATTCCATTGTACAAAAGGACCACAACTTCTTTATCCATTTTTCTCTTTCCTGGGATATTTAAGGTGTAACGAAGTGGAGGTTCTTGTCAACAGAGCAGCCCTAAACTTTGGGGTGCCTGTGCCTTGCTGATTTTTAGTTTTCCCAATTTATACGCCCGTGAGAGGAAGTGCCCTATGCTCTCTAAGCTGAGTGTTTTCGATGTTTCAGGACACACCGTACACTTCTGCAGAGTGGCTGTTGGCAATTTACATCCCGCCCATCAGCGTAGCAAGGCTCCCGTTTCTCCATGGCCCGTCCTGCATTTCTGGTTTTGACACTTTATTCAGCATGGCCCTTTTGACCGATGGGAAGCGAGACTTCTTTGTAGCGCTGATTTGCCTTTCCAGGTTGCTTGGTTGGCCAAAAAGGGCGTATGCGTTTTTTCCTGAATATATTCAGGAAAAAACGCATACGCCCTTTTTGGCCAAGGGCATCATTGTCGAGGTTTTGCCGCTTTTCCCGTGCTTTAAAGGCGATTCGAATCTTCCTCCTGAAATCTGTTTCCTGCAATTCTGCCTTGCTTTCAAATCCTCTTTGTTGTCTTCCGTCAATATATTTGTGGACGAGAGTTATCATTTATAACTCTGCAGGTTTGTGAATTGCAGTGCCCCTGAGCTCCATTTTTCAACTCGCTTTCTTGGGAGCTGGCCGCAAAAGCGCAGGATTGCTTCAGGCCCTATTCTGGTCCCGGGCGGCAGGCTGAGCCTGTGGTTAATTCTTCTTCCTGATGGGAAAATAGAGTGACCTGTGCCTGTCCCAACACCTAGAGCTAGTGTCTCATTGGTTCCCCCTCTTCCCGTTCATCCTCAGGACAAATTGCAACCTGTACGGAACAGGAGGTTAAAGGTGCTGATTCTCCAAGGAGGGAGATTGCTAGTAAAGCGGCTGGAATGGCGAACCCGAGCACAAGGAGATGAGAAATGAGGTGCGTGTTAGAAACCTTTCCCGATCACACGGTGTACCATCTTCTGGGATTCTCATGCATGTTTTCGATGTAGGAAGATGCCCTTGAACCTGGAGATTTGGGACCCATGGGATGGGTACCACGCAGTATTACTCTAAAGGGTCTGCGTTTGCTCACCCAACCTCACCAAACCTCTCAGCCCCAAGAGTGTCCACCCTTATGCCTCAATCAGCTGTGGGTCTAGATATGGTCAATCCAGGTGGCATCACAGCCCTTGAACGAATTTTGTAAGAATTTCTCTCTCTTTCACTGTCTTTGTTTCACGGGTTTTTAAAAGTAATGGATTTTTATAAAGGGGTTTAGCTGTTTTTTACTGCTGTGTTTATGCCGCTTTACACCCACTTGACTCACATACAGAGAGATATCAATACATAGGTTTTAAGATTCTTACTAGTCAGATATATTCTTGGGCGGTGAATAGGGGGTTTTGAGTCCAGATCACTGAGCAAGGAGTAGGTCTTGTCTATTACATATTGGGTTTATGGAACGGTCTCTGAGCTAATTTGAAACCCTTGTTTTATGCATCACCCCACCTCACCTTTCCCGTTAAGCAGCCATAGTGTGTTTTCTAAACGTGCGACTCTGTTCTGTTTTGTAATTCAGTTCAAGGGTAGCGGTTTTTACATTCCCTCTATAAGTGATATCTTATGATAAGTGTCTTTTTCTGTGTGACTTATTTCACTTAGAATCGTCGTACCTAAATCCACTCATCATGTTGCTACTAGCCTTATGACGTTGATTTCATGGCTGAGTGATATTCCATTGTACATAAGGACCACAACTTCTTTATCCATTTTTCTCTTTCCTGGGATATTTAAGGTGTAACGAAGTGGAGGTTCTTGTCAACAGAGCAGCCCTAAACTTTGGGGTGCCTGTGTCTTGCTGATTTTTAGTTTTCCCAATTTATACGCCCATGACTGGAAGTGCCCTATGCTCTCTAAGCTGAGTTTTTTCGATGTTTCAGGACACACCGGACACTTCTCCAGAGTGGCTGTTGGCAATTTACATCCCGCCCATCAGCGTAGCAAGGCTCCCGTTTCTCCATGGCCTGTCCTGCATTTCTGGGTTTGACACTTTATTCAGCGTGGCCTATTTGACCGATGGGAAGCGAGACCTCTTTGTAGCGCTGATTTGCCTTTCCAGGTTGCTTGGTTGGCCAAAAAGGGCGTATGCGTTTTTCCCTGAATATATTCAGGAAAAAACGCATACGCCCTTTTTGGCCAAGGGCATCATTGTCGAGGTTTTGCCGCTTTTCCCGTGCTTTAAGGGCGATTCGAATCTACCTCCTGAAATCTGTTTCCTGCAATTCTGCCTTGCTTTCAAATCCTCTTCGTTGTCTTCAGTCAATATATTTGTGGACGAGAGTTATCATTTATAACTCTGCAGGTTTGTGAATTGCAGTGCCCCTGAGCTCCATTTTTCAACTCGCTTTCTTGGGAGCTGGCCGCAAAAGCGCAGGATTACTTCAGGCCCTATTCTGGTCCCGGGCGGCAGGCTGAGCCTGTGGTTAATTCTTCTTCCTGATGGGAAAATAGAGTGACCTGTGCCTGTCCCCACACCTAGAGCTAGTGTCCAATTGGTTCCCCCTCTTCCCGTTCATCCTCAGGACAAATTGCAACCTGTACGGAACAGGAGGTTAAAGGTGCTGATTCTCCAAGGAGGGAGATTGCTAGTAAAGCGGCTGGAATGGCGAACCCGAGCACAAAGAGATGAGAAATGAGGTGCGTTTTAGAAACCTTTCCCGATCACACGGTGTACCATCTTCTGGGTTTCTCATGCACGTTTTCGAAGTAGGAAGATGCCCTTGAACCTGGAGATTTGGGACCCATGGGATGGGTACCACGCAGTATTACTCTAAAGGGTCTGCGTTTGCTCACCCAACCTCACCAAACCTCTCAGCCCCAAGAGTGTCCACCCTTATGCCTCAATCAGCTGTGGGTCTAGATATGGTCAATCCAGGTGGCATCACAGCCCCTGAACGAATTTAGTAAGAATTTCTCTATCTTTCACTGTCTTTGTTTCACGGGTTTTTAAAAGTGATTGATTTTTATAAAGGGGTTTAGCTGCTTTTCACTGCTGTGTTTATGCCGCTTTACACCCACTTGACTCACTTACAGAGAGCTATCAATACATAGGTTTTAAGATTCTTACTAGTCAGATATATTCTTGGGCGGTGAATAGGGGGTGTTGAGTCCAGTTCACTGAGCAAGGAGTAGGTCGTGTCTACTACATATTGGGTTTATGGAACGGTCTCTGAGCTAATTTGAAACCCTTGTTTTATGCATCACCCCACCTCACCTTTCCCGTTAAGCAGCCATAGTGTGTTTTCTAAACGTGCGACTCTGTTCTGTTTTGTAATTCAGTTCAAGGGTAGCGGTTTTTACATTCCCTCTATAAGTGATATCTTATGATAAGTGTCTTTTTCTGTGTGACTTATTTCACTTAGAATCGTCGTACCTAAATCCACTCATCATGTTGCTACTAGCCTTATGACGTTGATTTCATGGCTGAGTGATATTCCATTGTACATAAGGACCACAACTTCTTTATCCATTTTTCTCTTTCCTGGGATATTTAAGGTGTAACGAAGTGGAGGTTCTTGTCAACAGAGCAGCCCTAAACTTTGGGGTGCCTGTGTCTTGCTGATTTTTAGTTTTCCCAATTTATACGCCCGTGAGAGGAAGTGCCCTATGCTCTCTAAGCTGAGTGTTTTCGATGTTTCAGGACACACCGTACACTTCTGCAGAGTGGCTGTTGGCAATTTACATCCCGCCCATCAGCGTAGCAAGGCTCCCGTTTCTCCATGGCCCGTCCTGCATTTCTGGTTTTGACACTTTATTCAGCATGGCCCTTTTGACCGATGGGAAGCGAGACTTCTTTGTAGCGCTGATTTGCCTTTCCAGGTTGCTTGGTTGGCCAAAAAGGGCGTATGCGTTTTTTCCTGAATATATTCAGGAAAAAACGCATACGCCCTTTTTGGCCAAGGGCATCATTGTCGAGGTTTTGCCGCTTTTCCCGTGCTTTAAAGGCGATTCGAATCTTCCTCCTGAAATCTGTTTCCTGCAATTCTGCCTTGCTTTCAAATCCTCTTTGTTGTCTTCCGTCAATATATTTGTGGACGAGAGTTATCATTTATAACTCTGCAGGTTTGTGAATTGCAGTGCCCCTGAGCTCCATTTTTCAACTCGCTTTCTTGGGAGCTGGCCGCAAAAGCGCAGGATTGCTTCAGGCCCTATTCTGGTCCCGGGCGGCAGGCTGAGCCTGTGGTTAATTCTTCTTCCTGATGGGAAAATAGAGTGACCTGTGCCTGTCCCAACACCTAGAGCTAGTGTCTCATTGGTTCCCCCTCTTCCCGTTCATCCTCAGGACAAATTGCAACCTGTACGGAACAGGAGGTTAAAGGTGCTGATTCTCCAAGGAGGGAGATTGCTAGTAAAGCGGCTGGAATGGCGAACCCGAGCACAAGGAGATGAGAAATGAGGTGCGTGTTAGAAACCTTTCCCGATCACACGGTGTACCATCTTCTGGGATTCTCATGCATGTTTTCGATGTAGGAAGATGCCCTTGAACCTGGAGATTTGGGACCCATGGGATGGGTACCACGCAGTATTACTCTAAAGGGTCTGCGTTTGCTCACCCAACCTCACCAAACCTCTCAGCCCCAAGAGTGTCCACCCTTATGCCTCAATCAGCTGTGGGTCTAGATATGGTCAATCCAGGTGGCATCACAGCCCTTGAACGAATTTTGTAAGAATTTCTCTCTCTTTCACTGTCTTTGTTTCACGGGTTTTTAAAAGTAATTGATTTTTATAAAGGGGTTTAGCTGTTTTTTACTGCTGTGTTTATGCCGCTTTACACCCACTTGACTCACATACAGAGAGATATCAATACATAGGTTTTAAGATTCTTACTAGTCAGATATATTCTTGGGCGGTGAATAGGGGGTGTTGAGTCCAGATCACTGAGCAAGGAGTAGGTCTTGTCTATTACATATTGGGTTTATGGAACGGTCTCTGAGCTAATTTGAAACCCTTGTTTTATGCATCACCCACCTCACCTTTCCCGTTAAGCAGCCATAGTGTGTTTTCTAAACGTGTGACTCTGTTCTGTTTTGTAATTCAGTTCAAGGGTAGCGATTTTTACATTCCCTCTATAAGTGATATCTTATGATAAGTGTCTTTTTCTGTGTGACTTATTTCACTTAGAATCGTCGTACCTAAATCCACTCATCATGCTGCTACTAGCCTTATGACGTTGATTTCATGGCTGAGTGATATTCCATTGTACAAAAGGACCACAACTTCTTTATCCATTTTTCTCTTTCCTGGGATATTTAAGGTGTAACGAAGTGGAGGTTCTTGTCAACAGAGCAGCCCTAAACTTTGGGGTGCCTGTGCCTTGCTGATTTTTAGTTTTCCCAATTTATACGCCCGTGAGTGGAAGTGCCCTATGCTCTCTAAGCTGAGTGTTTTCGATGTTTCAGGACACACCGTACACTTCTGCAGAGTGGCTGTTGGCAATTTACATCCCGCCCATCAGCGTAGCAAGGCTCCCGTTTCTCCATGGCCTGTCCTGCATTTCTGGTTTTGACACTTTATTCAGCATGGCCCTTTTGACCGATGGGAAGCGAGACTTCTTTGTAGCGCTGATTTGCCTTTCCAGGTTGCTTGGTTGGCCAAAAAGGGCGTATGCGTTTTTTCCTGAATATATTCAGGAAAAAACGCATACGCCCTTTTTGGCCAAGGGCATCATTGTCGAGGTTTTGCCGCTTTTCCCGTGCTTTAAAGGCGATTCGAATCTTCCTCCTGAAATCTGTTTCCTGCAATTCTGCCTTGCTTTCAAATCCTCTTTGTTGTCTTCCGTCAATATATTTGTGGACGAGAGTTATCATTTATAACTCTGCAGGTTTGTGAATTGCAGTTCCCCTGAGCTCCATTTTTCAACTCGCTTTCTTGGGAGCTGGCCGCAAAAGCGCAGGATTGCTTCAGGCCCTATTCTGGTCCCGGGCGGCAGGCTGAGCCTGTGGTTAATTCTTCTTCCTGATGGGAAAATAGAGTGACCTGTGCCTGTCCCCACACCTAGAGCTAGTGTCTCATTGGTTCCCCCTCTTCCCGTTCATCCTCAGGACAAATTGCAACCTGTACGGAACAGGAGGTTAAAGGTGCTGATTCTCCAAGGAGGGAGATTGCTAGTAAAGCGGCTGGAATGGCGAACCCGAGCACAAGGAGATGAGAAATGAGGTGCGTGTTAGAAACCTTTCCCGATCACACGGTGTACCATCTTCTGGGATTCTCATGCATGTTTTCGATGTAGGAAGATGCCCTTGAACCTGGAGATTTGGGACCCATGGGATGGGTACCACGCAGTATTACTCTAAAGGGTCTGCGTTTGCTCACCCAACCTCACCAAACCTCTCAGCCCCAAGAGTGTCCACCCTTATGCCTCAATCAGCTGTGGGTCTAGATATGGTCAATCCAGGTGGCATCACAGCCCTTGAACGAATTTTGTAAGAATTTCTCTCTCTTTCACTGTCTTTGTTTCACGGGTTTTTAAAAGTAATTGATTTTTATAAAGGGGTTTAGCTGTTTTTTACTGCTGTGTTTATGCCGCTTTACACCCACTTGACTCACATACAGAGAGATATCAATACATAGGTTTTAAGATTCTTACTAGTCAGATATATTCTTGGGCGGTGAATAGGGGGTTTTGAGTCCAGATCACTGAGCAAGGAGTAGGTCTTGTCTATTACATATTGGGTTTATGGAACGGTCTCTGAGCTAATTTGAAACCCTTGTTTTATGCATCACCCCACCTCACCTTTCCCGTTAAGCAGCCATAGTGAGTTTTCTAAACGTGTGACTCTGTTCTGTTTTGTAATTCAGTTCAAGGGTAGCGGTTTTACATTCCCTCTATAAGTGATATCTTATGATAAGTGTCGTTTTCTGTGTGGCTTATTTCACTTAGAATCGTCGTACCTAAATCCACTCATCATGCTGCTACTAGCCTTATGACGTTGATTTCATGGCTGAGTGATATTCCATTGTACAAAAGGACCACAACTTCTTTATCCATTTTTCTCTTTCCTGGGATATTTAAGGTGTAACGAAGTGGAGGTTCTTGTCAACAGAGCAGCCCTAAACTTTGGGGTGCCTGTGCCTTGCTGATTTTTAGTTTTCCCAATTTATACGCCCGTGAGAGGAAGTGCCCTATGCTCTCTAAGCTGAGTGTTTTCGATGTTTCAGGACACACCGTACACTTCTGCAGAGTGGCTGTTGGCAATTTACATCCCGCCCATCAGCGTAGCAAGGCTCCCGTTTCTCCATGGCCCGTCCTGCATTTCTGGTTTTGACACTTTATTCAGCATGGCCCTTTTGACCGATGGGAAGCGAGACTTCTTTGTAGCGCTGATTTGCCTTTCCAGGTTGCTTGGTTGGCCAAAAAGGGCGTATGCGTTTTTTCCTGAATATATTCAGGAAAAAACGCATACGCCCTTTTTGGCCAAGGGCATCATTGTCGAGGTTTTGCCGCTTTTCCCGTGCTTTAAAGGCGATTCGAATCTTCCTCCTGAAATCTGTTTCCTGCAATTCTGCCTTGCTTTCAAATCCTCTTTGTTGTCTTCCGTCAATATATTTGTGGACGAGAGTTATCATTTATAACTCTGCAGGTTTGTGAATTGCAGTGCCCCTGAGCTCCATTTTTCAACTCGCTTTCTTGGGAGCTGGCCGCAAAAGCGCAGGATTGCTTCAGGCCCTATTCTGGTCCCGGGCGGCAGGCTGAGCCTGTGGTTAATTCTTCTTCCTGATGGGAAAATAGAGTGACCTGTGCCTGTCCCAACACCTAGAGCTAGTGTCTCATTGGTTCCCCCTCTTCCCGTTCATCCTCAGGACAAATTGCAACCTGTACGGAACAGGAGGTTAAAGGTGCTGATTCTCCAAGGAGGGAGATTGCTAGTAAAGCGGCTGGAATGGCGAACCCGAGCACAAGGAGATGAGAAATGAGGTGCGTGTTAGAAACCTTTCCCGATCACACGGTGTACCATCTTCTGGGATTCTCATGCATGTTTTCGATGTAGGAAGATGCCCTTGAACCTGGAGATTTGGGACCCATGGGATGGGTACCACGCAGTATTACTCTAAAGGGTCTGCGTTTGCTCACCCAACCTCACCAAACCTCTCAGCCCCAAGAGTGTCCACCCTTATGCCTCAATCAGCTGTGGGTCTAGATATGGTCAATCCAGGTGGCATCACAGCCCTTGAACGAATTTTGTAAGAATTTCTCTCTCTTTCACTGTCTTTGTTTCACGGGTTTTTAAAAGTAATTGATTTTTATAAAGGGGTTTAGCTGTTTTTTACTGCTGTGTTTATGCCGCTTTACACCCACTTGACTCACATACAGAGAGATATCAATACATAGGTTTTAAGATTCTTACTAGTCAGATATATTCTTGGGCGGTGAATAGGGGGTGTTGAGTCCAGATCACTGAGCAAGGAGTAGGTCTTGTCTATTACATATTGGGTTTATGGAACGGTCTCTGAGCTAATTTGAAACCCTTGTTTTATGCATCACCCCACCTCACCTTTCCCGTTAAGCAGCCATAGTGTGTTTTCTAAACGTGTGACTCTGTTCTGTTTTGTAATTCAGTTCAAGGGTAACGATTTTTACATTCCCTCTATAAGTGATATCTTATGATAAGTGTCTTTTTCTGTGTGACTTATTTCACTTAGAATCGTCGTACCTAAATCCACTCATCATGCTGCTACTAGCCTTATGACGTTGATTTCATGGCTGAGTGATATTCCATTGTACAAAAGGACCACAACTTCTTTATCCATTTTTCTCTTTCCTGGGATATTTAAGGTGTAACGAAGTGGAGGTTCTTGTCAACAGAGCAGCCCTAAACTTTGGGGTGCCTGTGCCTTGCTGATTTTTAGTTTTCCCAATTTATACGCCCGTGAGTGGAAGTGCCCTATGCTCTCTAAGCTGAGTGTTTTCGATGTTTCAGGACACACCGTACACTTCTGCAGAGTGGCTGTTGGCAATTTACATCCCGCCCATCAGCGTAGCAAGGCTCCCGTTTCTCCATGGCCTGTCCTGCATTTCTGGTTTTGACACTTTATTCAGCATGGCCCTTTTGACCGATGGGAAGCGAGACTTCTTTGTAGCGCTGATTTGCCTTTCCAGGTTGCTTGGTTGGCCAAAAAGGGCGTATGCGTTTTTTCCTGAATATATTCAGGAAAAAACGCATACGCCCTTTTTGGCCAAGGGCATCATTGTCGAGGTTTTGCCGCTTTTCCCGTGCTTTAAAGGCGATTCGAATCTTCCTCCTGAAATCTGTTTCCTGCAATTCTGCCTTGCTTTCAAATCCTCTTTGTTGTCTTCCGTCAATATATTTGTGGACGAGAGTTATCATTTATAACTCTGCAGGTTTGTGAATTGCAGTTCCCCTGAGCTCCATTTTTCAACTCGCTTTCTTGGGAGCTGGCCGCAAAAGCGCAGGATTGCTTCAGGCCCTATTCTGGTCCCGGGCGGCAGGCTGAGCCTGTGGTTAATTCTTCTTCCTGATGGGAAAATAGAGTGACCTGTGTCTGTCCCAACACCTAGAGCTAGTGTCTCATTGGTTCCCCCTCTTCCCGTTCATCCTCAGGACAAATTGCAACCTGTACGGAACAGGAGGTTAAAGGTGCTGATTCTCCAAGGAGGGAGATTGCTAGTAAAGCGGCTGGAATGGCGAACCCGAGCACAAGGAGATGAGAAATGAGGTGCGTGTTAGAAACCTTTCCCGATCACACGGTGTACCATCTTCTGGGATTCTCATGCATGTTTTCGATGTAGGAAGATGCCCTTGAACCTGGAGATTTGGGACCCATGGGATGGGTACCACGCAGTATTACTCTAAAGGGTCTGCGTTTGCTCACCCAACCTCACCAAACCTCTCAGCCCCAAGAGTGTCCACCCTTATGCCTCAATCAGCTGTGGGTCTAGATATGGTCAATCCAGGTGGCATCACAGCCCTTGAACGAATTTTGTAAGAATTTCTCTCTCTTTCACTGTCTTTGTTTCACGGGTTTTTAAAAGTAATGGATTTTTATAAAGGGGTTTAGCTGTTTTTTACTGCTGTGTTTATGCCGCTTTACACCCACTTGACTCACATACAGAGAGATATCAATACATAGGTTTTAAGATTCTTACTAGTCAGATATATTCTTGGGCGGTGAATAGGGGGTGTTGAGTCCAGATCACTGAGCAAAGAGTAGGTCTTGTCTATTACATATTGGGTTTATGGAACGGTCTCTGAGCTAATTTGAAACCCTTGTTTTATGCATCACCCCACCTCACCTTTCCCGTTAAGCAGCCATAGTGTGTTTTCTAAACGTGTGACTCTGTTCTGTTTTGTAATTCAGTTCAAGGGTAGCGATTTTTACATTCCCTCTATAAGTGATATCTTATGATAAGTGTCTTTTTCTGTGTGACTTATTTCACTTAGAATCGTCGTACCTAAATCCACTCATCATGCTGCTACTAGCCTTATGACGTTGATTTCATGGCTGAGTGATATTCCATTGTACAAAAGGACCACAACTTCTTTATCCATTTTTCTCTTTCCTGGGATATTTAAGGTGTAACGAAGTGGAGGTTCTTGTCAACAGAGCAGCCCTAAACTTTGGGGTGCCTGTGCCTTGCTGATTTTTAGTTTTCCCAATTTATACGCCCGTGAGAGGAAGTGCCCTATGCTCTCTAAGCTGAGTGTTTTCGATGTTTCAGGACACACCGTACACTTCTGCAGAGTGGCTGTTGGCAATTTACATCCCGCCCATCAGCGTAGCAAGGCTCCCGTTTCTCCATGGCCTGTCCTGCATTTCTGGTTTTGACACTTTATTCAGCATGGCCCTTTTGACCGATGGGAAGCGAGACTTCTTTGTAGCGCTGATTTGCCTTTCCAGGTTGCTTGGTTGGCCAAAAAGGGCGTATGCGTTTTTTCCTGAATATATTCAGAAAAAAACGCTTACGCCCTTTTTGGCCAAGGGCATCATTGTCGAGGTTTTGCCGCTTTTCCCGTGCTTTAAAGGCGATTCGAATCTTCCTCCTGAAATCTGTTTCCTGCAATTCTGCCTTGCTTTCAAATCCTCTTTGTTGTCTTCCGTCAATATATTTGTGGACGAGAGTTATCATTTATAACTCTGCAGGTTTGTGAATTGCAGTTCCCCTGAGCTCCATTTTTCAACTCGCTTTCTTGGGAGCTGGCCGCAAAAGCGCAGGATTGCTTCAGGCCCTATTCTGGTCCCGGGCGGCAGGCTGAGCCTGTGGTTAATTCTTCTTCCTGATGGGAAAATAGAGTGACCTGTGTCTGTCCCCACACCTAGAGCTAGTGTCTCATTGGTTCCCCCTCTTCCCGTTCATCCTCAGGACAAATTGCAACCTGTACGGAACAGGAGGTTAAAGGTGCTGATTCTCCAAGGAGGGAGATTGCTAGTAAAGCGGCTGGAATGGCGAACCCGAGCACAAGGAGATGAGAAATGAGGTGCGTGTTAGAAACCTTTCCCGATCACACGGTGTACCATCTTCTGGGATTCTCATGCATGTTTTCGATGTAGGAAGATGCCCTTGAACCTGGAGATTTGGGACCCATGGGATGGGTACCACGCAGTATTACTCTAAAGGGTCTGCGTTTGCTCACCCAACCTCACCAAACCTCTCAGCCCCAAGAGTGTCCACCCTTATGCCTCAATCAGCTGTGGGTCTAGATATGGTCAATCCAGGTGGCATCACAGCCCTTGAACGAATTTTGTAAGAATTTCTCTCTCTTTCACTGTCTTTGTTTCACGGGTTTTTAAAAGTAATTGATTTTTATAAAGGGGTTTAGCTGTTTTTTACTGCTGTGTTTATGCCGCTTTACACCCACTTGACTCACATACAGAGAGATATCAATACATAGGTTTTAAGATTCTTACTAGTCAGATATATTCTTGGGCGGTGAATAGGGGGTTTTGAGTCCAGATCACTGAGCAAGGAGTAGGTCTTGTCTATTACATATTGGGTTTATGGAACGGTCTCTGAGCTAATTTGAAACCCTTGTTTTATGCATCACCCCACCTCACCTTTCCCGTTAAGCAGCCATAGTGAGTTTTCTAAACGTGTGACTCTGTTCTGTTTTGTAATTCAGTTCAAGGGTAGCGGTTTTACATTCCCTCTATAAGTGATATCTTATGATAAGTGTCGTTTTCTGTGTGGCTTATTTCACTTAGAATCGTCGTACCTAAATCCACTCATCATGCTGCTACTAGCCTTATGACGTTGATTTCATGGCTGAGTGATATTCCATTGTACAAAAGGACCACAACTTCTTTATCCATTTTCTCTTTCCTGGGATATTTAAGGTGTAACGAAGTGGAGGTTCTTGTCAACAGAGCAGCCCTAAACTTTGGGGTGCCTGTGCCTTGCTGATTTTTAGTTTTCCCAATTATACGCCCGTGAGAGGAAGTGCCCTATGCTCTCTAAGCTGAGTGTTTTCGATGTTTCAGGACACACCGTACACTTCTGCAGAGTGGCTGTTGGCAATTTACATCCCGCCCATCAGCGTAGCAAGGCTCCCGTTTCTCCATGGCCCGTCCTGCATTTCTGGTTTTGACACTTTATTCAGCATGGCCCTTTTGACCGATGGGAAGCGAGACTTCTTTGTAGCGCTGATTTGCCTTTCCAGGTTGCTTGGTTGGCCAAAAAGGGCGTATGCGTTTTTTCCTGAATATATTCAGGAAAAACGCATACGCCCTTTTTGGCCAAGGGCATCATTGTCGAGGTTTTGCCGCTTTTCCCGTGCTTTAAAGGCGATTCGAATCTTCCTCCTGAAATCTGTTTCCTGCAATTCTGCCTTGCTTTCAAATCCTCTTTGTTGTCTTCCGTCAATATATTTGTGGACGAGAGTTATCATTTATAACTCTGCAGGTTTGTGAATTGCAGTGCCCCTGAGCTCCATTTTTCAACTCGCTTTCTTGGGAGCTGGCCGCAAAAGCGCAGGATTGCTTCAGGCCCTATTCTGGTCCCGGGCGGCAGGCTGAGCCTGTGGTTAATTCTTCTTCCTGATGGGAAAATAGAGTGACCTGTGCCTGTCCCAACACCTAGAGCTAGTGTCTCATTGGTTCCCCCTCTTCCCCGTTCATCCTCAGGACAAATTGCAACCTGTACGGAACAGGAGGTTAAAGGTGCTGATTCTCCAAGGAGGGAGATTGCTAGTAAAGCGGCTGGAATGGCGAACCCGAGCACAAGGAGATGAGAAATGAGGTGCGTGTTAGAAACCTTTCCCGATCACACGGTGTACCATCTTCTGGGATTCTCATGCATGTTTTCGATGTAGGAAGATGCCCTTGAACCTGGAGATTTGGGACCCATGGGATGGGTACCACGCAGTATTACTCTAAAGGGTCTGCGTTTGCTCACCCAACCTCACCAAACCTCTCAGCCCCAAGAGTGTCCACCCTTATGCCTCAATCAGCTGTGGGTCTAGATATGGTCAATCCAGGTGGCATCACAGCCCTTGAACGAATTTTGTAAGAATTTCTCTCTCTTTCACTGTCTTTGTTTCACGGGTTTTTAAAAGTAATGGATTTTTATAAAGGGTTTAGCTGTTTTTTACTGCTGTGTTTATGCCGCTTTACACCCACTTGACTCACATACAGAGAGATATCAATACATAGGTTTTAAGATTCTTACTAGTCAGATATATTCTTGGGCGGTGAATAGGGGGTGTTGAGTCCAGATCACTGAGCAAGGAGTAGGTCTTGTCTATTACATATTGGGTTTATGGAACGGTCTCTGAGCTAATTTGAAACCCTTGTTTTATGCATCACCCCACCTCACCTTTCCCGTTAAGCAGCCATAGTGTGTTTTCTAAACGTGTGACTCTGTTCTGTTTTGTAATTCAGTTCAAGGGTAGCGATTTTTACATTCCCTCTATAAGTGATATCTTATGATAAGTGTCTTTTTCTGTGTGACTTATTTCACTTAGAATCGTCGTACCTAAATCCACTCATCATGCTGCTACTAGCCTTATGACGTTGATTTCATGGCTGAGTGATATTCCATTGTACAAAAGGACCACAACTTCTTTA